>NC_134837.1:3215933-3338082 GCF_004210375.1 Tachypleus tridentatus | reverse complement strand
GATGTGACAGTATTTGATAGAAACAGTGAGGTGATATTATTGGTATGGTTTCTTTTGAAGTTCGTAGAGCCATACGACGGCTCTCTGCGCTGGCCGTCCTTAATTTAACAGTGTAAGACTAGAGGGAAGGCAGCTAGTCATCACCATCCACCCTCAACTCTTGACTACTCTTTACCAACGAATAGTGGTATTGATCGTAACATCATAACGCTTCCACGGCTGAAAGAACGAACACGTTTAGTGTGACAGGGATTCGAACCTGCGACTCTCAGATTATGAGTCGAGTGCCTTATCTACCTGGACATGCCGGGCCGTTGAGGTGACAGTATTTGGTATACCAGTGGGATGACAGTATAAGAGAGATAAGTGGATGACTATTTGATATGACAGAGGAATTACAGTATCTGACAGGTCAATGGAGTAAAGTATTTCACAGACCAGTGAGATTACAGAATGTGATAAGTCAATTGGGTTTGGGTTTTGTTATAGGTATGGCCCGGAATGGCCATGATTAAGGCACTCGACCCGTAATCCGATAGTGGCGGGTTCAAACTCCCATAACACCAAACATAATGTACCCATTTTACCGTTGGGGCATTATAATGTGAAAGTCAATCCCACTATACGTTGGTAAAAGAGTAGCCAAAGACTTGGCGGTGGGTGTTGATGACAAGCTGCCTTCCTCTAGTCTTACACTGCTAAATTAGGGACGTCTAGCGCAGATATCTTTCGTGTAGCTTTGCGCGAAATTATAAAACAAACAGGTATGTGAGAGGTCAGAGGGGTGGCAATATAATGGGTCACTATGATGACAATGTCTGATAGGTCAATGGAGTAACTGAATTTAATATGTCAGATTTTTGGGGTTTTAAATACGTAATGGGATTTCTATTCTTTCATTCGTGTTGCATTTCTATCCTGGTCACTATAAACAAAATATTACTTCATGTCTAACTTCTTCCTTATCATTATAAACAGAATATTACTTCATGTCTGACTACTTCCTTATCACTATAAACAGAATATTACTTCATGTCTAACTTCTTCCTTTTCACTATAAACAGAATATTACTTTATGTCTAACTTATTCCTTATCACTATAAACAGAATATTATTTATAGTGATAAGGAAGAAAGTAGAATTGAGTAATATTCTGTTTATAGTGATAAAGAAGAAGTTAGATGTGGTAATATTCTTTTTATAGTGATAAAGAAGAAATTACTTCATGTCTGACTTCTTGCTTATCACTATAAGCAGAATATTACTTCATGTCTGACTTCTTCCTTATCACTATAAACAGAATATTACTTCATATAACTTCTTCCTCATCACTATAAACAGAATATTACTTCATGTCTAACTTCTTCCTTATCACTATAAACAGAATATCACTTGATGCTTAACTTCTTCCTTATCACTATAAACAGAATATTACTTCATGTCTGACTTCCTCCTTATCACTATAAACAGAATATTACTTCATGTCTGACTTCCTCCTTATCACTATAAACGGAATATTACTTCATCTAACTTCTTCCTTATCACTATAAACAGAATATTACTTCATGTCTGACTTCTTCCTTATTACTCTAAACAGAATATTACTTCATGTCTGACTTCTTCCTTATCACTATAAACAGAATATTACTTCATCTAACTTCTTCCTCATCACTATAAACAGAATATTACTTCATGTCTGACTTCTTCTTTATCACTATAAACAAAATATTACTTCATCTAACTTCTTCCTCATCACTATAAACAAAATATTACTTCATGTCAAACTTCTTCCTTATCACTATAAACAGAATATCACTTGATGTCTAACTTTTTCTTTATCACTATAAACAGAATATTAGATCATCTAACTTCTTCCTCATCACTATAAAGAGAGTATTACATCATGTCTGACATCTTCCTTATCACTATAAACAGAATATTACTTCATGTCTGACTTCTTCCTTGTCACTATAAACAGAATATTACTTCGTGTCTGACTTCTTCCTTATCACTATAATCAAAATATTACTTCATGTCAAATTTCTTTCTTATCACTATAAACAGAATATTACAGCTTCCACCAGAACCATGGAGGTTTTCTTCATTATTGGACTCTTTCTAATGTTACTTTTTACCTTAATCTTACAAAACTTCCTAGAAGTGAAGCCATTTAACTTAACTAACGTTCATATTACATAGCTTGAAGAATATTTAAGAGATTATTTGTATAGTTCATATAACTCTTGTACTGGGCACAACATCAGCTAATATACTTATGTTTTGTATACATATAACTCTTGTACTGGTCACATCATCAACTAGCATACTGTAAAAACAAAACCAGTAAAAAATAAATGTCTAAAGAATAATCTTAATCAATAATCATGTGTATCAGTTATTTAGTTAACCAACAGATCTTTGTTCATGTTATTATTGATTCTGAGTTTTAAACACACCAGTCGCCTTCATGTATGTTTAGTGTAATTGAAATATATAATTTTGTTTGAAAATACGACTTAAAACCATGCAATGTACTGAATACTGTGTAAATTACCTTCTGTTTCCTCTCTTGCTAAACCTGTATGTAAGTTTATCCATTAATTTATAAACTGTTTTAATATCATTATATTTTAAAACAGCGCCTGTTAAGAGATAGAATCGTGTTTATAATTACAATCTACTAATATATTTACAGTTTTTTGATTCACTTGTTCGCTCAGTTTTGTCGTTTGTTAATAAGTTCTGTGTAAGAACTTGAGAAACAGTAACATTTGTAAAGTTGTTTAAGTCATTACGAATTCCCTTTTAGTCAGAGTAGATATTTAATACGTCAAATAAAAGTTTTATATACCCTGAGTTTATGAGAATAAATACATGTTGGCTCGAAACGTTTCATTTTTCGATAGACTTCTGATTAACTTAACATCTTTGGGTCGCGTAACTGAAATATCTAGTCGTTACGTTCTTGTTAATAAGTGAATGTATGTTTATATGATCTGAGTTTCATGATTTAGGAAACTGGTTTATGTTATTCCTGTTCTTAATTTAGCGCGAATCGTTAGAAAAGGAATTCTGGATGTGTCCTCCACGGAACTTCGATCCTCAGATTTTACTATTGTAAAGTCCGTATTTTAACACTGACATTTTGAAAGTCATCCTTAAAGAAAAAAAAACAAACCGTATTGAGCTGTATATATGTGTACGTTAACTAAGTGCATAACTGACAGTAAGAAGAGTACAAAAAATACATTTTGCAGGTAATGCGTGTGCGTTTAGATTGCCATCTATTGGGACATTTGAGAAATATACTTCTCATGTCTTTTGTGTCATTTACCCTTTCATCAACGTTAGTTTTATTGTTTTGGTAAGAAAGTATTTGGTTTTGGTCTACATATTTATGTCAGTCAGTGATGATATCACTTTTAGTAAATATCTGGCCTATGGATCAACAAGGTTCAGTTTAGTTGTAAGTAACATTAGAAGGGACAAGGTTCAGGGTTTAGTTGTTAGTAACATTAAAAGGAACAAAGTTCAGGGTTTAGTTGTAAGTAACATTAGAAGGAACAAGGTTCAGGGTTTAGTTGTAAGTAACATTAGAAGGAACAAGATTCAGGGTTTAGTTGTTAGTAACATTAGAAGGAACAAGGTTCAGGGTTTAGTTGCAAGTAACATTAGAAGGAACAAAGTTCAGGGTTTAGTTGTAAGTAACATTAGAAGGAACAAGGTTCAGGTTTAGGTTAAGTAACATTAGAAGGAACAAGGTTCAGGGTTTAGTTGTAAGTAATATTAGAAGTAATAAGGTTCAGGTTTAGGCGTAAGCAGAATTAGAAGTAATGAGGTCCAAAGTTTAGGAATCAGTGCTTGGACCTTTGACCAGTAGAATGCTTCAGGGGTCAATGCTTGTGTCGTTAACCAGTGGAAAGTTTCAGGTGTTACTGTTTGGATCTTTGACCAGTGAAATTATTTATGAATCAGTGCTTGGATCGGTGATTAGAGGAGTGCTTCAGAAGTCAGTGCTTGGACCTTTGATTTTTTCTTTCATTAACAGTAGAAAGTTTTGATAGTATTAGTGAACAGGTCGCTTGTTGTTTAATAACAGTTGAACATATGATGTTTAATAATAGATTAGGATACCAGGGTTATCATAGTTTGGATCACGTGTTTAATAGAGATGGAAAACCAGATAACCACGTGACTGAAGAAACATATCTTGTTATGGTGATGGATAAGTCACCCAGAACATCGAAGCAGAAATATGTCAGTAGCAGAACTTGTTGAAATCTTGAGTGTATTTGTAGACTGATGTTAAGTCAAACACATATTAATTTCTCTACACAAATCACAAGCTAAGACTCATTTTAAATACAGCGTACAATTCTGGTGTCCTTATCTAAGATAGGATATGAACATAGTGGAAAGGAATTAGGACTATAAGGACAAACTGGATATCAATAGGATTAAAATATTTGATATCTTTGAAATATGATATATCTTTATAACAGTTTTAACTAAGACAGTTGTATTTTATAACAGATTTTAACTAAAAAAGTTGTAATTTATAACAGGTTTTAGCTAAGTCAGTTATAATTTATAAGTTTTTCTAAGACAGTTGTAATTTATAACAGTTTTTTTCTAAGACAGTTGTAATTTATGACTGTTTTTTATAAGACACTTGTTACTTATAACAGTTTTTTCTAAGACAGTTGTAATTTATAACAGTTTTTAACTAAGACAGTTGTAGTTTATAACAGTTTCTAACTAAGTCAGTTGTAATTTATCCACTGTCGAACCTGTTGTCAGACTGAATTGTGGGATTTGACCGTCATTCTTATGGCCACAAAGTAAGAAGGGCGACCTCTTACGTTGGTAACGGACACGAACAAGAACATAAGAGAGTGATTTTGGCTGATTTCCAATGTGGGTAGGCCTCGTGTAGGTTTATGTGAAATTCAATAACGTAGACAATCATACAATAAAGAACTTCAGTTTCCGAACATCTAGAGACCCGGTATGCCCAGTTCATTCGGGTGCTCGAGTCGTAATAGAAGAACCTTGAATTCGAATAGCTATCACAGTAAACATGCTAGCCTTTTCAGCCATGGAGGCGTTATAATGTAACGGTGAATCACTATATTCGTTAGTGAGAGTAACCCAAGACTCGGCGGTAGATGGTATGTCTCTCTCGATTCCCTCTAGTCTTGTGGTATGTCTCGCTCGATTCCCCTAGTCTTGCGGTATGTCTAGCTCGATTCCCTCTAGTCATTTGGCATGTTTAGCTCGATTCCCTCTAGTCTTGTGGTATGTCTAGCTAGATTCCCTCTAATCTTGTAGTATGTCTCGCCCGATTCCCTCTAGTCTTGTGGTATGTCTAGCTTGATTCCCTCTAGTCATTTGATATGTCTAGCTCGATTCCCTCTAGTCTTGTGGTATGTCTAGCTCGATTCCCTCTAGTCTTGTGGTATGTCTAGCTCGAATCCCTCTAGTCTTGTGGAATGTGTCGCTCGATTCCCTCTAGTCATTTGGTATGTCTAGCTAGATTCCCTCTAGTCTTGTGGTATGTCTAGCTAGATTCCCTCTGTAGTCTTGTGGTATGTCTAGCTGATTCCCTCTAGTCTTGTGGTATGTGTAGCTCGATTCACTCTAGTCTTGTGGTATGTCTAGCTCGATTCCCCTAGTCTTGTGGTATGTGTAGCTCGATTCTCTTTAGTCTTGTGGTATGTCTAGCTTGATTCTCTCTAGTCTTGTGGTTGTCTAGCTTGATTCCCTCTAGTCTTGTAGTATGTCTAACTAGATTCCCTCTAGTCTTGTGGAATGTCTAGCTTGATTCCCCCAGTCTTGTAGTATGTGTAGCTTGATTCCCCTAGTCTTGTAGTACGTCTAGCTAGATTCTCTCTAGTCTTGTGGTATGTGTAGCTAGATTCCCTCTAGTTTTGTGGTATGTCTAGCTAGATTCCCTCTAGTCTTGTGGTATGTCTAGCTAGATTCCCTCTAGTCTTGTGGTATGTCTAGCTCGATCTGCTCTAGTCTTGTGGTATGTGTAGCTCGATTCACTCTAGTCTTGTGGTATGTCTAGCCTCGATTCCCTCTAGTCTTTTGGTATGTGTAGCTCGATTCACCTAGTCTTGTGGTATGTGTAGCTCGATTCTCTTTAGTCTTGTGGTATGTCTAGCTTGATTCTCTCTAGTCTTGTGGTTGTCTAGCTTGATTCCCTCTAGTCTTGTAGTATGTCTAGCTAGATTCTCTCTAGTCTTGTGGAATGTCTAGCTTGATTCCCCTAGTCTTGTAGTATGTCTAGCTTGATTCCCTCTAGTCTTGTGGTGTGTCTAGCTAGATTCCCCTAGTCTTGTGGTTTGTCTAGCTTGATTCCCTCTAGTCTTGTGGTTTGTCTAGCTTGATTCCCCTAGTCTTGTAGTATGTGTAGCCTGATTCCCCTAGTCTTGTAGCATGTCTAGCTAGATTCTCTCTAGTCTTGTGGTATGTGTAGCTAGATTCCCTCTAGTTTTGTGGTATGTGTAGCTCGATTCCCCTAGTCTTGTGGTATGTCTAGCTTGATTCCCCCTAGTCTTGTGGTATGTCTAACTCGATTCCCTCTAGTCTTGTGGTATGTGTAGCTCGATTCCCTCTAGTCTTGTGGAATATCTAGCTTGATTCCCTCTAGTCTTGTAGTATGTTTAGCTTGATTCTCTCTGGTCTTGTGGTTGTCTAGCTTGATTTCCTCTAGTCTTGTAGTATGTCTAGCTAGATTCCCTCTAGTCTTGTGGAATGTTTAGCTTGATTCCCTCTAGTGTTGTAGTATGTCTAGCTTGATTCCCTCTAGTCTTGTGGTGTGTCTAGCTAGATTCCCTCTAGTCTTGTGGAATGTCTAGCTAGATTCCCTTTAGTCTTGTGGAATGTCTAGCTTGATTCCCTCTAGTCTTGTAGTATGTTTAGCTTGATTCCCTCTAGTCTTGTGGTGTGTCTAGCTAGATTCCCTCTAGTCTTGTGGTTTGTCTACCTTGATTCCCTCTAGTCTTGTAGTATGTCTAGCTTGATTCCCTCTAGTTTTGTGGTATGTCTAGCTAGATTCTGTCTAGTCTTGTGGTATGTCTAGCTTGATTCCCTCTAGTCTTGTGGTTTGTCTACCTTGATTCCCTCTAGTCTTGTAGTATGTCTAGCTTGATTCCCTCTAGTTTTGTGGTATGTCTAGCTAGATTCTCTCTAGTCTTGTGGTATGTCTAGCTTGATTCCTTCTAGTCTTGTGGTATGTCTAGCTAGATTCCCTCTAGTCTTGTTGTATGTCTAGCTAGATTCCCTCTAGTCTTGTAGTATGTCTAGCTAGATTCCCTCTAGTCTTGTCGTATGTCTAGCTAGATTCCCTCTTGTCTTGTGGTAGTAAACTAGAAATGGGTAGTGTAGACGGTCCTTTTGTAGCTTTGCGCGAAGTTTATAAAAACAAACATCTAGTTTAGTCTTACCGCATCCATCATGAACTAAACATCTCCTTACGTTTATTTACATTTAGTTTAATAGTACCATGTTCATCATGAATTAAATATCTCTATAAATTTACTAACATCTAGTTTAGTATTACCATGCCCATCATTAAGTAAATATCTCACCAAGTTTACATACAAGTTGTTGTCCCTTGCTGTTACAGGGGTGAGGGATTTGCAACGCTAAAATCTTTGCTATAAGAAAACACAAATACATCTAGTTTAGTCTTACCAAATCCATCATGAACGAAAAATTTTCTTAAGATTGCTTAGGTTTACTTTAATGTTACCACATTTTTGTGAGTTAAATATCTTCTTAAGTTTACTTTTATCTAGTTTATTCTTACAACATCCACGATAAACTAATTAACTCTTGTTTCCGTTATTAATAGGTATTTCAACATTTGAAGGTAAATAAAATATAGGTTTACAATTGTTAACTCATTAAATCACTAGATGGCACGACCAACAAAGAACGTGGAGATAATGATTCTTTTAGTAGTAAAGTGAATATTTATACAAGAGACATGCTATTTGTTCATGACGAGTATCGAAACCCAGGTCTTAACGTTAGAAGGGGGAAGCAGCTATCCAACACCACCCATTGTCAGCTTTGGGCCTCTTTTTAACCAACTAATAGTAGGAATTATTATTCACATTATAATGTCTGTATAGCTAAAAAGAACAATTAGTTTCAGGAAGAGAGATTCTAATCTTCAGATTACGAGACAAGCACTCTGACTAGCAGGTTTGGAACTAACAGTGATAATTATTAATGAACGTAATATAAGATAACATTTTTTTCTAATATGTTTTCCTGAAATAATAAATACGCATACATTTCTAATATGTTTTGAAATACAAAATATTGTGTGCAAGTAATAATAATAAACAATACCACGATGCTTCTAATTTTGTCATTGCATTACCTGTAGTTTTTAATTGTGTTGTTCTATATTTGTGTGCACGGATTACAGGTATTTACGTAAATTAAAGCGAAGCGATGGTATAATATTTGTGAGTATATATTCGAAGCTTACGCGCGTAAGTGTCGTAATTGAAACGTTAGCAACAAAATGAAATTACAAAATAATAAAGCTAGAACAGCTGTGCTATGAAACTATCCATATGAATTATTGTAATACTAAAAGTTAAGATTAATTTGTATAGATGTTTGTGTAACAACAATCAATAGTTTGTATTTATATTTTCCTCATTTCATATTCTTAACAGAATAACATATTATTCTTGTATAGATGTTTGTGTAACAACAATCAATAGTTTGTATTTATATTTTCCTCATTTCATATTCTTAACAGAATAACATATTCTTGTATAGGTGTTTGTGTAACAACAATCAATAGTTTGTATTTATATTTTCCTCATTTCATATTCTTAACAGAATAACATATTCTTGTATAAGTGTTTGTGTAACAACAATCAATAGTTTGTATTTATATTTTCCTCATTTCATATTCTTAACAGAATAACATATTATTCTATTTATAATTATTTTCTTGAACAAACCTTTATTATTATTTCACTTATCAACTAACTGATGAAATATAACGAAAAATGAATTTCACAAAACCCCTGATTTAGGGATTTAAAACACTAAACTTCTATAGCGGTGCCCTCAAAGTGTTCCCTCTGATAACGATACTGTAGAATATTCTTAATAAGACGCTTCTAGTTAAGAAAGCCGTTCAACTCGTGGGGAAGAATAATGAACCGTGGGTGATATAAGGCATCAGCTGTCACTCCACGGAGGTTCTAATGGTACATTAGAGGTTTGGTGACACTTGATTCAGTAGTTTGTTTGTTATAAGATGACTTATAAAACCAGAGTAAACTTAAACTACATCATATCTACAAGTGTTCCAAGTGTTACTATACCATCATGTCTCCAAGTGTTCCAAAGTGTTACTATACCATCATGTCTCCAAGTGTTCCAAAGTGTTACTATAGCATCATGTCTCCAAGTGTTCCAAAGTGTTACTATAGCATCATGTGTGCAAGTGTTCATCATGTCTTCAAGTGTTCAACATGGTACTATAGCATCATGTATTTAAGTGCTCAACATGTTACTATAGCATCATATCTACAAGTTTCCAAAGTGTAACTATAGCATCATATCTACAAGTGTTCCAAGATGTGACTATAGCATTATGTTTACAAGTATTCCAAAGTGTTACTATAGCATCATGTCTTCAAGTGTTCCAAAGTGTTACTATATGCATCATGTGTGCAAGTGTTCATCATATCTTTAAGTGCTCAACATGTTACTACAGCATCATGTCTTCAGATGTTCCAAAGTGTTACTATAGCATCATGTCTCCAAGTGTTCCAAAGTGTTACTATAGCATCATGTCTTGAAGTGTTCAACATGTTGCTATAGCATCATATCTACAAGTGTTCCAAAGTGTTACTATAGCATCATGTCTTCAAGTGCTCAACATGTTACTATGGCATCATGTCTTCAAGTGCTCAAAATGTTACTATAGCAGCATGTCTACAAGTGTTCCAAAGTGTTTTTGAAAGAAGTAACTTTCCGTGCTTTCTTCCTAGTGTTATTTCTGTGTCCCCCGCTAGTACTGCGGTAAGTCTACAGATTTACAACGCTAAAATCAGTGGTTCAATTCCCTGAACCAAGATGTCCCACTGTGGCTTTGCTGTAAGAAAAGGCACACACATTATTTCTGTATAGGAACAATAGTGAGTAGTAAATATGATTAACTGTTGACATCACCAGTCAAGTTTCTATAAGTGTATTTGACGTGTTTAATATGTAAACCAGATAACTCTTTATACAACAGTCTGATTCATTTATAGGCCTATTGGTCTACCATATAATTATGTTTATCCTACGACTCTAATTTCAAGAAGTTTCCTTCTCTGTTTGTGATAAAGTAAGAGTTACTTGTTAAGAAAGGTTATAACGTTTGTTAAACAGAATTATTTAAAATTTTGTTTTACACTCTTCGTGGTTAATGACAAATAAAATTACAATTAAAAGACAGAAAACAGATGTCATTCTTAAATATATAGGAAATAAAGATTTTCCTTTACATACAGACAGATTAACCTAACCTTACAGAAGCCTACTTCACGCCTATAGTCACGAAATAGTCTATTTTCTAAATTTTATTCGAAGTCCGTGGTTATGAGGTAATTTTAAAAATATAATACGTTTCATGAAGGACCGAGAACACCGAAACATATATTGCCTCTTATTATTTATTTTCTCTGCTTTTAATGGTTTATGTTCAGTACAAAGAACGTTTGATTTGAAAAATATGTAAATTAGGAGACTTATTTTGTTTTGCTTACTTCCGTAGATATTTTTTATTCGAATTACCATAATGCCTAAACTTCACAGTAGAATTCGTAATGATATGAAATTGTCGCTCATAACATGTAAGTGTCCCTTCACTTATCGAGCGAAGCACGAGAGATTTATATATATCTATAGTTAAGTTCACTTCCATAAGAGAGACAATATGAAGAGGTTTCTCTGTAAATAAGTGGCTGACATCTGATGACCTAATCAGTGATGAGAATGGTCTTACGGCTTCTGATTTCTCATGATGATAGATCACATGAGGGTCTGTTTTCTTCGTTTTCGCAGGGTTATCTAATTCAGGCTGAGCGATACATTTGGCACATGAGAAGATCCGAACTGTCGAAAAGCACATTTGTCCTTAATAATGTTTCATGCTGTAATCACAGCGCAGTCCAATCCCTCACAATTTCAATGACTCGAAACTGATTAGTTTCCAGTTTTGACACACTTTACTGGTTACTATAAAACTACGAATTTCGTCGCTTTGTTTGGCTATCTCGAGAAACAAAAACAAACACCAATTTCTCCCCGTGTATTTTAGAATACATGTATATGTTCTATGTCTTTTATAAGGATAAAACAAAACTGAAACCTATAGAATAGAATAAAGGGTATTATCGTCTGAAATTATACGGTATAGCATAGTAGGTTATCTGTTCGTTAAGGAGAAGAGTAAGGAATGGCTTCTGTATGGAAGTTAAGACATCAACAGAACACTTGCTATTTATATTGTTTAACAAGTGTTAAGACATCAACAGAACACTTGCTATTTATATTGTTTAACAAGTGTTAAGACATCAACAGAACACTTGCTATTTATATTGTTTTACAAGTGTTAAGACATCAACAGAACACTTGTTATTTATATTGTTTAACAAGTGTTAAGACATCAACAGAACACTTGCTATTTATATTGTTTAACAAGTGTTAAGACATCAACAGAACACTTGCTATTTATATTGTTTAACAAGTGTTAAGACATCAACAGAACACTTGCTATTTATATTGTTTAACAAGCACAAGTGTTAAGACATCAACAGAACACTTGTTATTTATATTGTTTAACAAGAGTTAAGACATCAACAGAACACTTGCTATTTATATTGTTTAACAAGTGTTAAGACATCAACAGAACACTTGCTATTTATATTGTTTAACAAGTGTTAAGACATCAACAGAACACTTGCTATTTATATTGTTTAACAAGTGTTAAGACATCAACAGAACACTTGCTATTTATATTGTTTAACAAGTGTTAAGACATCAACAGAACACTTGCTATTTATATTGTTTAACAAGCACAAGTGTTAAGACATCAACAGAACACTTGTTATTTAAATTGTTTAACAAGAGTTAAGACATCACTTTGTTTTTATTTCAGTTCTAATGACAGAAAATTTGAGTTTGAAGAAGAAATCCGTAAATTAAGTTTTTGTTTAACTTTTTAATTAATTTTACTCTTCTGTTACTTTTTTCGAACATTATTATAAAACATCTATCATTCAATAACCAATTTGTTTTGTTTTATTTTTACCTTTGCTACAGACAGCATAGAGTCTGTTCGTATTGATACATCACAAACATCGTAACACGGTCGAGAATATAAGTTATCCACCAGGTTCCTAGGACTGAGATTTATCAATCAATCTAATTGCCTTCTTCATTAGAAGTCCCATTCTGTACTTTAGTGATTGGAAGTAATAGATGATGAAAAGAAATCGGAACAAAAGATAGTTTTTGTAGATCAGTCGCTGAATAAAAGGTTCGTTGACTTTCTACATAGAGCTTACTTGACATGTAGCTTGTCTAACACGGAATAGAGCACTTATTTAATTATATGTAACACTAGATAAATTCAGCGATTCACTAACGCTAGCTGTATGCTGTTCGGATGCAGCACGTGAAACCACCACACCATCTTCCTCGTGAGACAAGAAAAAATCAGTGGTTGTATGATTTATCAAATACTTCTTTCTATGGATAAAGAAACGAATACGGAGGTTAGTTCTGCTTCATAGAGTAATATACGTAACACTCTAACGCTTGAAAAACTAATGAAGTCCATATTGCGAAGATTTTCATGAATGTAATTATATTTATTTTTTAGACAAATGTATGATTGAAATTCGTAAAGGAGGCTTGTAACACGAAATATGCAAGTAATATGCGCATTACTAAGTTAGATTTGTGGCCTATTTGTATCTATGTATCCCAGGACGGCTGGTATGGGTATTATATGACCTATTTGTATCTATGTATTCCAGGACGGCTGGTATGGATATTAAGTGGCCTATTTGTATCTATGTATCCCAGGACGGCTGGTATGGGTATTAAGTTGCTATTTGATTATTTTATTGTTCCAAACATGAACTTTGACATTGTAAAACTTGATATCGTTGTTGCTATTGGATTATTTTATTGTTCCGAACATGAACTTTAACATCGTAAAAACTTGATATCGTTGTTGCTATTGGGGTATTTTATTGTTCCAAACATGAACGTTGACATTATAAAACTTGATATCGTTGTTGCTATTGCATTATTTTATTGATCCAAACATGAACGTTGACATTGTAAAACTTGGTATCGTTGTTGCTATTAGAATATTTTATTGGTCCAAACATTCAGGTTTTGAATTTGTTTTCTTATCTACGGATCTTTTATTCGTTTGTAATATTGAGTTCCTGAAATCTAACTACTCTGGCCAATAGCTCTATGTAATAGTAACTGTTTTGTCTGAACTTGTACGTTTTAGTGTTAACAGTAGCTGTTCACTCTATGTTTTAGTGTTAACAGTGGCTGTTCACTCTATGTTTTAGTGTTAACAGTGGCTGTTCACTCTATGTTTTAGTGTTAACAGTGGCTGTTCACTCTATGTTTTAGTGTTAACAGTGGCTGTTCCCTCTATGTTTTAATGTTAAAAGTTGTTGTTTACCGTATGTTTTATTGTTAACAGTAGTTCTTTCCTGTATGATTTAATGTCAACAGTAGTTGTTTAATGTTCGGGCTTCTGATAACATTTTATTTGAAGTGGCTGGACGGGCGGACATGCTTTGTAAAACTTCTCTTGTATATCTCATTGTGAATGATCAATTTGATTATAATAACATGTTAACTGTTATACACAAAGAACAGTCAATGTTAACATATTAATTATTAAAGAGAAATAACACTCAATATGTTTACCAGTGGCACAGCTATATGTCTGTGGACTCATACTGCTAGAAACCAGGTTTCAATACCCGTGGTGTGCAGAACATAAATAGACGTGTAGCTTCATGCTTAATTATCAACCAACGATAAATGTTAATAGTTAAACAGAAATCACTAACTACGGAAGTGTTATTATGAATTAACGAAAATCGTATTTGTGGAGATTTCACTTAAGTTGTTTCATGAGTTACAGTTTGATGTAGCCATAGTTACAGTTTGAAGCAACAATAGTTACAGTTTGATGTAGCCACAGTTGCAGTTTGATGTGACCATAATTACAGTTTGATGTGACCACAGTTGCAGTTTGATGTGACCATAGTTACAGTTTGATGTAGCCATAGTTACAGTTTGATGTAACCATAGTTTCAGTTTGATGTAACAATAGTTACAGTTTGATGTAACCATAGTTACAGTTTGATGTAACCATAGTTTCAGTTTGATGTAACCATAGTTACAGTTTGATGTAACCAAGTTGTGGAATACGATTCCCTCGTTCTTTTTCTGAAAACATAGACGACAGTTTGTTACTTTACCAGAATGTACATGTGAGACAGATTAGTTTAGTTTTTGTTTTTAGATAAATTTAATATTTTACCACGTCAAATCACGATCTGCTGATATGAAGACAACATATTTCCGCACTCATGGTTGGTGATCGCGTTGGTTTTGTTCCTGATATTCTGCTTGCACTTTAAGTTTGGGCGAACGTAAGCTGTTTCGTTGTTGGATTCTCTAGTCTGATGTCTTATCTCACGGGCTAGTATCGAACTAAAACCTTGAACACTTGCCGAAAAAAACAACACCACTTGCCTACACGAAATCTCACTTCGATCGAAGTGTTTCTGCTTTAGGGTAAATTCTAAATAAAATCTTTATTTGAATACAATACATTTTATTAATGTAATTTAATTTTGTACATACAAACGTGACAGTTTGTGCTTCATTTTTAGATCATATACTTATTAAATAAGGGACAGGTCTTAGCCAGTACGTTTACCTATTTTATAACAAATAAAATCATTATTGTTAATATTGAATACAAATACATTCAGTTCTGTGAAACTGGAATATCTATGTTAAACATCTACATATGTAATTTGTATAATGATACAGGTTCTATGGACATTATGCTCGATTTATTAGAACAGCAGACATTTATCAGACACCTGTAGAAAGATGGATAATTCATAATTTTTCCTATCACAACAAAACACATACAATGGCAAAATATAACGTCAAATTATTATAAATAGCATCTCTAACCTGATATAAGTTCATATTTAACATTCAGTACTTGGTTGGTTCTTCTCGTACTTTAATAACTTCTGCAAAGTGCTGTCGATGATGTTGTTGATGTAGTACACCATGGAATTGTTTCCACTTGTCACTAGAATGCACTGAAACTCAGCTACAGCGACTGGCTAGGGTAATGAAGTAATTTTTCTGGCTTAAGTCCACACAACAGTTCTTAATAAGAGTACAATCTGGAGACATTGTTGAACATAACAATCTGGAAACATCCTTCTGGTCCAGATACTCTTGTACAATATGTGTACTCTGGAAAATGACATTGTAATTCTGGAACTGAAAGATTATTGCCAAACCTATTCTAGCATATAGCAAAAAATCGCATGTGATGCCTATCGAAGCTACCCATGATGTTACCCTTGAGGATATGAAAATATTTTTTTACCATAATGAATAGTTGCTCAAATATGTACTACACCAGCTACTGCGTGTTCCTTTTGGGAAAGACAGCCTTTTCTCATCAGTTCGGAAACAGGACTTACCTGGAAAGATTACATTACGGGAACGTTTCAGGTTTCTGAATACAGTAAAATGGGGTGTCCTAGCCTTCTGGCAATGTCCGTTTACTTCATATAATTTCTGGACAGTCGAACAATTGGATGCCCTATAATTTCTGGCGCGTGATGAAACATGACTCAACATCAATACAGAGAAACTGTCTAAACAAAGCATTAATCATTTTCGAGAAAGATAATCCCAAAATCAAACTATTTTGTACACAAAACAGGTGTGCATGTGTGTTTTAACGAAAAAATGCTGAAAACAACATATATAGACAGGAATAACAAATTGTGCTTGTTTGTCCGATCATAAGCTACCTTCTTTGTTACTACTCAATAATTATTCCATGTTTGTAGAAAGTAATGTCAATATGGAAGAGTACGAAATGTCTGTTTTAGTGATCATAATTTGTTCTATTTTTAAACTAACGTGTTTCTTCTTCTAACTAGTGTTTTGATCTTACGCTTGGCTCAACTGTCTCCAAAACAGCCAGTCTTATCAAGCTAAATATAGGCTTTATTTTTATTTTACAGTTGATTCTAACTATAGTTCTTGTCTTCCTGTTTCAGTTGACGTCATTTATTGAGAGGAGATGTTTAAAGAATTTTCTTTCGTGAGTCTAGCATTATATCTTTATGAAATTACATCTTCGTAAAATTTATCCACATTGAAAAAATGTTTGGAGAAGAGGTTGTGTAATGGAATCCCTGAAAGGTATTGTTCGTGAAATAATAAACTATTCTGTTACATTTAGGTATTAGTTTTAAAATTAAGATGTGCTTATCTTAGTTTTAGAGATACGTTAATGCAGTGCAGTCTAGTACTATTGTTGTCATTAAAATGCTATAGAGTAACAGAAATATGCACACACACAATTCACATTAAGGACTGAGTCGATGAACATGATTACAGATGCGATTGAATCAAACCTCAAAATAATTTCACTTATTGACTCCATCTGTTCTTTCTAGTCTATTCTCTGGATAATAAATGCTCCTACTATCACTTCAGTCTTTCTATTCCTTCCACTGCAACTTCTCTACAGCATGAAACGTAATTAGATCCAATCTGGTATACTTCCTTTAATTAATAGTTGGAATAAATTCAATTGAGTGACCACAGTCTTGAAAAAGTTGCTCGCAGTATCTCACAGTGTAGATTTATCTGTCTCACAATTGAGTCTCCCAATACCTGTGTTTCATTCAAGCGCACGTATCTGTTATTGAGAGAGACTGCTTATAGAATTCTATAGTGAGAGAGACACAATAGATGTGATTAAGGTGGTTCAAACTAGCTGCGATCAGATTACTTTTACTTCACTTCCATGTTAAAGTTGTTGAAAATTACCAGTGAAATGCACTTCCTCCAGAAAATGCTGGAAGATGTTAAAAAAACTGAATGAAACAGAACACGTCTCAAGATTTTGAACAAATGCGTCTTTTTTTACTTTTGTTTGAGTGAGTTAAAAGCTTTCAAATTTCTACTTGAACCAGACTTTACATGTCAATATGTCTTTTAAGAAATTCTCAATTGAGGCAAGAATTCAGTTTGTCGGTATGGAGCACATGTATCGATTAATGTGTTTTTTTGAAGTACATGCATTAATCATATATGCTAGAAGAGTTGTTTAAGCTTTGGTTCACCCTGTACATGAAATATACACGTCTCCAAGTAAATGTTTTATGTTCAATGTTGCATTATATTTATAGAAATAAACATATCTAGTAAAGATGTTCTTGTTTTGTTTTTAATTTCCCGCAAACCTACACGAGGTATGTCTGTGTTAACCGTCCCTAATTTAGTAGTGTAAGGCTAGAGGGAAGACAGCTAGTCATCACCACCCACCGCTAACTTTTGAACTACTCTTTTATTAACGAATAGTGGGATTGACCGTCACATTATAACGCTCCCACGGCTAAAAGGGCGAGCAAGTTTAGTGTAATGGGGATTCGAACCTGCGACCCTCAGTGTTACGAGTCAAGTGTCTTAACCACCTGGCCACACCGGGGTCCATCTGATAAAGAAATGACAGAGGATCTTAATTGTCTTCAATGCCCCCACTAGTACAGCGGTATGTATCCGGATTTACAACACTAAAATCAGGGGTTCGATTTCCCTCGGTGGGTTCAGCAGAGAGCCCGATGTGGCTTTGCTATAAGAAAACACACTTGTCTTCAACTCCTTTAAATTACCAGAAACATAAAACTTAAGTAATAAACGTCACTTCTTATCACACAAGTCCCATACACAAAATCCTTGAAATAACTATTACAAGTGAAGTTTTAGTACAAGCATAACTCTTCATAACTTCTCCTTACCCTTCATAACTATGATGCTACTTTGAAATTGATAAAAGTAACTGACATTTTTTGTATAAAACATCTGGTCATTATTTCATTGAGAAACAAATTACAGAAAAATTAGTAAGAGTTGGTCTTAATAACACAAAGTCATGACTTGTTACCCACTTTATTAATGTTAATATAAAACCAATGATTAAGGTCTAAATTTAAGTAAAAAGATGATCCTTATAGCATTGTTGCATGTTAAACAGATGTAACAACTAACATTGTTTAAGACCATTTTGTTCTGAGTCGTTGTTACCAAGTGATTGGTTATATACACGTCTACAGAAAGACAGTGCTTGGTGTCTTCGTGTGCTATCAGTATCATTTTCTGGAGTCTTCAAATATTATCAGTATCAGTACTTGGAGTCTCCGAGTGTTATTATTATCAGTGTTTGGAGTCTTTAAGTTCTATCAGTATCAGTGCTTGGAGTCTTAAAGTGTTATCAGTATCAGTTCTTGAAGTTGTCAAGTGTTATTAATAGCAGTACTTGGAGTCCTCAAGTGTTATCAGTATCAGTTCTTGAAGTTGTCAAGTGTTATTAATAGCAGTACTTGGAGTCCTCAAGTGTTATCAGTATCAGTTCTTGAAGTTGTCAAGTGTTATTAATAGCAGTACTTGGAGTCCTCAAGTGTTATCAGTATCAGTTCTTGAAGTTGTCAAGTGTTATTAATAGCAGTACTTGAGTCCTCACGTGTTATCAGTATCAGTTCTTGAAGTTGTCAAGTGTTATTAATAGCAGTACTTGGAGTCATCAAGTGTTATCAGTATCAGTTCTTGAAGTTGTCAAGTGTTATTAATAGCAGTACTTGGAGTCCTCAAGTGTTATCAGTATCAGTTCTTGAATGTAATGCACAACCTCAAAAAACGATATATTTATCTAATAAGCCACATTATCCAATCATATATTTATCTACCACACAACGTCACTAAATGGTATATTTGTCCAATATACAACCTCACTAAATGATATATTTATCTAAACACAACTTCACTAAATGATATATTTGTCGGGTACACAACCTCATTAAATTATATAGTTATCTAATGCACAATCTCATTAAAAGTTATATTTTTATGTTCCCCACCTCGTCAAGTGTAATACACAACCTCACTAAATGAGATATTTATCTAATACACAAGTCACTAAATGATATATTTATTTAATACACAACCTGATTATATGATATATTTATATAATACACAACTTTAATAAATGGTAAATTAATTAATACGCATCCATATTAAAAGGAACATTTATCTAATATACAGTCTATCTAAATGGTATATTTATCTTATACACAACCTCATGAAATGATTTTTCTATCTTATATACAACGTCATTAAATGGTATATTTATCTAACACACAACCTTACTAAATGGCATATTTATCTAATACAAAACGTCAATAATTGATATATTTGACTAATGCATTACCTCATAAAATGGTGTATTTATCGGATACACATCCTCATTAAATTGCATGTTTATCTAATACACGTATATTTTTATCAATACACAACCTCTTTTAAATTATATGCTTATCTAATACACGAACTCATTATATGATATAATTATGAAATACACAGCGTCAATTAATGGTATATTTATCTAATACACAACGTCACTAAATGATATATGTATCTAATACACAACGTCAATTAATGGAATATTTATTTAAAATACAACCTCACTAAATGGAATATTTATTTAAAACACAACCTGATGATATGATATATTTATCTAATACACAACCTCATTAAATGGTATATTTATCTAATACACAACCTCATTAAATGGTATATTTATGTAATTCACAACTTCACTAAATGGTATATTCGTCTAATTACCATTCTCATTAAATGGTATATTTGTCGAATACACAACCTCTTTAAACTTTATGTTTATCTAATACACGAACTCATTGAATGATATAATTATGTAATACTCAACCTTAACGAATGGTATATTTATTTATCTTATACACAACCTCATTAAATGGGATATTTATCTAATATACATCCTCTCTAAATTGTATGTTTATCGAATACACAATCTCACCAAATGGTGTATTTATCTAACCCACAATTTCGCTAAATGGTATATTTATCTTATACACAACCTCATAAAATGGTATATTTAAGTATTACACAACCTCACTAAGTAGCATATTTATCAAAACACAAGTTCACTAAATGATATACTTGTCTAACACATAACCTCATTAAATTATTTATTTATCGAAAGCACAAGTTGGCCCGGCATAGCCAAGTGTGTTAAGGTGTGCGATTTGTAATCTGAGGGTCGCGGGTTTGCATCTCAGTCGCGCCAAACATGATGGTTCTTTCAGCCGTGGGAGCGTTATAATGTGACGGTCAATCCCATTATTCGTTGGTAAAAGAGTAGCCCAAGAGTTGACGGTGGGTGGTGATGACTAGCTGCCTTTACTCTAGTCTTACACTGCTAAATTAGGGACGGCTAGCACAGATAGCCCTCGTGTAGCTTTGTGCGAAATTCAAAACAAACAAACAAACAAACAAAAACACAACTTCGTTAAATGTTATATTTATCTATTACACAAGCTCGTTAAATGACATATCAATGTTATACACAACCACTCTAGATGATATATTTATCTAAACCACAAAAGTATTAAATGATATATTTATATATTAAACAATAAAAAATAAATTGTATATTTATCTAATGCACAACCTCATTAAATAGGATATTTAATTAATTCACCTTGTTACTAAATGGTATATTTATCTAATGCATAACCTGACTAAATGATATTTTCTGTAACCCACAACCTGACTAAATTGTATATTTAAGTAATATATTCTATTTCGTGAGGTTGTGTATTAGTTAAATATACAATTTAATAACCTCTATATTTATGTAGTTGTTTGTTTATATTTAAGCACATAGCTGCCCAAAGGGTTGTCTTTGCTCTGCTCACCACGTGTATCGAAACCCAGTTTCGAGTGTTCTTAGTCAAGAAATGTGGGCCTTTATAACCTCCCCATACTTGA
The DNA here is from genome assembly GCF_004210375.1 of Tachypleus tridentatus. Classification (NCBI taxonomy): domain Eukaryota; kingdom Metazoa; phylum Arthropoda; class Merostomata; order Xiphosura; family Limulidae; genus Tachypleus; species Tachypleus tridentatus. The sequence goes on along the minus strand of NC_134837.1, from coordinate 3,316,863 downwards.
AGTTATAAAACACATAACCTCTCTAAATTATATATTTATGTTATACGTAGCCTCTCCATATTGCATAGTTATGAAATGAAAGAAAATATAAACACATTATTTTGGTTATTAAGAAATATTCTGTGTTTACCGTTGATAAAATAAGTGTTTCGATATTTAAACACTAATAAACTTTTACGTCTTACACGTTTGAACAAATGACGTATTTATGTGTCACTGCACTTTTTGAAAAATAATTATATTTATTTATATTTAAGAAATACTGTTAAGGCTTCTGAGATATTTTTCTTTTCCTCAACAGAATCCACATAACAAACTGTAAACTTCAGTCTATTGGAAATAAGACTTATATAGAAGAGTTTTGGTTTCTAAACGGATGTGTTGCTACAAATTGAAAACAAATTAATAGGCCTACGTTTCTACTTGACTAGATATGTTTGTAGAGTTTATTATAATAGGCCTACGTTTCGAGTGATCTACTTGATTAGATATGTTTGTAGAGTTTATTATAATAGGCCTACGTTTCGAGTGATCTACTTGATTAGATATGTTTGTAGAGTTTATTAAGTCCTATTTTTTGTTGTTGTCGTTGTACTTTGGAGATGGAATTAGATTTTAATATTCGATCTTTTCTTTTTTTACGAAAGCACCACAGAAATAAACCTTGTTCTTGTATTTTAATAAGACAAGTGAAATAAAAGATGCCGTCCTCAAATTGAACCGACCCTTAAAATGAACTCAGCTTTTATCAAAACATGTTGGCCAACACATACATGTAACTTGAAATAAAAATATTGCCTGTAGCAATAAACATTCTGTTAAAGAAACTACATGTTCTCTTTGATAGGACTTTAGAGATATATCCTTACAAAACTGAGTTTCTTTAAGAAATAAGTCCTTATATACATTTTAAATGTGTAACTAATACATTAGAAAAGCTGAGTTACTTTCAAGTGATCAGCCTTCATTTAAAATGTTGTTTTTTGAAAACTTCGCTGATGTGCACGTGCAGAGTTAATTCGGTAATTTTGAACCAAACTTTATTCGTCCATTTTCGAGCAGAAAACCGTTTGATGAAGGTTATGAGGTAACCTATAAACTAATAACGTGAATAGTGTAAGCGTAACGATAGACACTCAGGCATGGTATAACGGTTACCTTTCTGGATTTTGTATCCAAGCGTCCTATGTTCGCGTCCCGTTGTCGTAAAAGAGAGCTACAAAAGTATAGCGTTCAGCATTTGGGGATTTTTCATGTAGTTAAAGTATACTAAGAGTTGGGTGCGGGTGCTATGGATTATCTCATATTCCTACAAAATATGGGATCAAAATTAGAACGGTCATCGTAAATAGCCTTTGTTTAACTTAACACATATATCCGAATCACTCCGGACCGAAGTTATTCACTTCAAACCGCAGATGATAGTTTCTATTGTGAAAACTTGTGAAATATGGTTTCAAACTCCATTATAATATTAAATGGTGATGAAGTCAGTAGAGACGAACTTATCCGGAAAATGGAGTTGTGTTACGTCATTTGTATTCTGTGTGTCATAACAGCAATCCTTGTGTATAAATTCATAAACTGGATGCTTTATCGCAAATAACTAAAACTTCGTTTCTGAAAAGATATTTTGAATAGTTTATCTAGTAGTGTTTGTGTTAAGTCGGGAAAAGCTAAGATTACCGAAAGAAAATTATATTAATATTCTGAATTTTTCCTTCTATCAATTTTTATATCTATAATTTTTATATCTATAATAAAAGGAAATATAAAGAAAACATAGGCCTGGCACGGCCAAGCGCGTACGGCGTGCGACTCGTAATCCGAGGGTCGCGGGTTCGCGCCCGCGTCGCGCCAAAACATGCTCGCCTTCCCAGCCGTAGGGGTGTTATAATGTGGTGGTCAATCCCACTATTCGTTGGTAAAAGAGTAGCCCAAGAGTTGGCGGTGGGTGGTGATGACTAGCTGCCTTCCCTCTAGTCTTACACTGCTAAATTAGGGACGGCTCGGTGCAGTGGGCTAACAACCTACTGACTTAAATACTTGTTGAAGAATTCGCAAGTGATTGCGGCCCTATGTTCCTAGATGGAATCTAATGGTGATAACTAACTAACTAACTAAAGAAAACATAAAAACTACTTTTCTACACATGAATGTTGTTGATAAACAGTGAGTTACTAGATAACTAAATAATGTTAAATACTACAGATACCCATAGTTCTACGAGTTATCGGTAGGAGATACGTTTGGAAAAATATTTAGACTGTTAACTCTCTCAAAATGTACGTAATGTACCAAACAGTCTGATTAGAGACCTCTGAGGCTTAACAGTTCATGATGATCAAGACCAGACCAGACGGAAAGTACACAGTTGATAGCGCAATCCGCCTCAAACGGTTATTCTTAACCGAACAGCAGGGTTGACTTTCATTCTTTTGATGCATGGAAAGCTGAATGTATGAACCATGGTATGGGTAAACTTCCTCTCGAATCCGATACTCTAACTATTAGATCACTCTGATATGCTAACTGTAAGGATATGTAGCCCTAAGTGAAATAGGAACTGATAGAGTTCTGAAACTTTGGGATATAAATCTCTGGATCAAGCTAAGAGTTCTGAATCTGTGAATCAGATAAAAGCTCTTAGAGTTCTGAAACTGCAAGGATGTAAATGTCAGGATCAGTTACAATCTCCTAGAGTTCTGAAACTGTGAGGATGTGAACCTATGGACCAAATAGAAGCTCCTAGAGTTCTAAAATTAAGAAGATGTGAAATTCTTTAAATGAGATTGAAACTCCTAATGTTCCAACCTGAAACTGTGAGGATATGGATCTCTGAACTAGAGCTATAAAACTGTGAGGATATGTATCTTTGAATTAGCTGAAATATCCTCAAGTTCGTATTTGAGACCACAAAACATTTGTATCTTTAAATTAGATGACGATATCTCGAGTTTGTAAATAGTGAAACTTGGATGTCTTGTTTTGAGTAACTGATATCTGAAGTCAATTTAAGTTAGTAAAATCACAGGTGATAATTAGGAAAGGGATAAAATAATGTCAGAATTATAAAGCTACATTACACTTACATCCGTAAACTTGGTTAACAAAACTTTAGAATTAGAACTTCAATTTCTTATAAATAAGTACAAATGGTTGATTAGTTCGTGTAAGGTAAATACAAAAGGAACACGTTGGAGTAAAACAAAACTAAGATAACAACACACATTCGTACTCAAGTTCAAAAATCCAGATTATTAGCTGTGATAACTAAAACCTGTGTACCCTCACACCTTCATACCAGCCAAGTTAGCTTTAGAAAGTTAGTAACAAGAATATTGTAATATATCTGTTTCAATGATTTTGTCAATGTGGTGAAATATAATGGTTTTGTTTATGGAATTTTCTCCAATAGTTAAAGGTATCCGGGACTATTATACGTGGTTTGTAAGTATTTCATTATAGTTAAAGGTATCCGGGACTATTATACGTGGTTTGTAAGTATTTCATTATAGTTAAAGGTATCCGGGACTATTATACGTGGTTTGTAAGTATTTCATTATAGTTAAAGGTATCCGGGACTATTATACGTGGTTTGTAAGTATTTCATTATAGTTAAAGGTATCCGGGACTATTATACGTGGTTTGTAAGTATTTTTTTATAATTAAAGGTATCCGGGACTATTATACGTGGTTTGTAAGTATTTCATTATAATTAAAGGTATCCGGGACTATTATACGTGGTTTGTAAGTATTTCATTATAATTAAAGGTATCCGGGACTATTATACGTGGTTTGTAAGTATTTCATTATAGTTAAAGGTATCTGGGACTATTATATGTTGTTTGTAAGTATTTCATTATAGTTAAAGGTATCCGGGACTATTATACGTGGTTTGTAAGTATTTCTTTATAATTAAAGGTATCCGGGACTATTATACGTGGTTTGTAAGTATTTCATTACAGTTAAAGGTATCCGGGATTATTATACGTTGTTTGTAAGTATTTCATCTATTGGCTAACAACTAAACGCCGTCCAACACTGTTTTTGTTACTTCAATTGTAAAGAGACACGTTTTATAAAATAAGTATATTCCAGCAGTACATAAAGATTATGACTTGAAAATCTGAGTTGAGATATTTAAGAAGAAAATAAGTTAAGGCTGAAAACCACTTTTAGATACAAACACTTTTTTCACCAGATGGCAGAGGTGTCTCACTGTAAGATGCGATTGTTTAGTTCTACTGAACAAGATAACTTCATTGGTATTTTATTGATATCGAGAGCCAAAGACAGATACCACTTTCAATAATTGGAATTAGCTTTGAAATCCTTTTCCAACAGGTTAATGACAAAAACACCATTTTATGTTTCCAGATAATACAGCATATATTTCTAATTTTTATAAACTAACTGTGGTATACACAACCTTGGATTTCAGTTCATCACAATACTGAAATGTTGTTAAGTTAAATACCTACAATATTCTAACTGAAGGTCAGCAGTTGGTTCCAGTGCCATGTTTTAATTAGTTTTATTGAATTATCATCGTATAATTTTCTTCAGTAAACATCATACTATAATGGAACTCTTGCTTATTTCATATTGGAAAAACTTTTTTACTACGTGATGTGCAACCCCAAACTTCGGTATATATTTTCCTGTGTACATACAGATTTGCAATAGAGGTCACGATTTTCTTGTTTCGTCTCCGTGTCCCGTCACGGATTATGTTACTTTTCTTTATCCTCAGGGTGCAGATATGACGTCATGAATATGTCTCACTCGAATCTAATGCAGTGACGCCATCTTTATAAATACAATAATACTGCCTTTTACTGTTCGTATAAATACTTTACAGGATGTGGATATATGAGTGTTTTTGCAAAGTTGACTAATAAAATGACATCAAGATGTTAGAAGTAATTTAACACACATTATAACACTTAAAATCAAACATTTTGTATAAGTAAGTGTCTTTAAGATAGGGAACATTTTCTCCTCTTGATATAACACAAAATACACATAATTCTGTATAAATACACAGGAAACAATGCGTTATTACTGTATGCTGAAAACTTCAGACTTAGCACGTTTATAATCATTCATTCAGATCCTGTTTTTAAACTTAACCCACGACATCCGTGAGAGACATTTTCAAGCTGGTTACATGGTTAATATGTTTTATTACCATCACAAAACACTAAATTTTCTCAGGATCGTATTCTGTTCTGATTCAGATTCTAGTGAAGAAATAAGTTAGGAATTTAAATTTAGAGTGAAGAAAAACGGAAGAATTAGGGTAAGGATGAGAAAAAACGAATTGAAGTAAATTGTAGAGATAAAAAGATATTCCTGAAAATCATACTTTACGGAATAAATGAGCGGTATATTCATATAATGGAAATATTGGCTGTCGGAGTTGAGAAGTATATTCTGATACAATTCTTTAAAATTGGACATTTAGTAGGTTCCCAAGTACATAGTAAGGTTTACTTCTCTAGTTATTTCAACTCTCGGTGATCATTTTAAAAACTTACATCCTCCCAGCTTAAGCTTTAGAAATTTTCGAAAATCCGCAATAATTCATAGTTTAATCCATAGTATAAATTATCTTTGTTTGGTAACTTTTAACTTAAAGGTTTTTTAGTCTTTAGATGGCTTTTCTCGTCCCACATAAATGCTCGTGACAAATCGTAACTTTCCTACCGGGAGTCTCGTGAAATTAGCAGATGACGTTTGATGCACAAAAAAAAATTATTTATTGATGTATTTCACTTAAATAATCGAACTTTATAGACAAGTTTTAAAGCTCTTTGGATTTACCTTGTGTGTGTGTGTTTTGCTTATAGGAAAGCCATATTAGATCATCTGTTGCGTTCACCAAGGGGAATCGAGCCCCTGATTTTAACGTTGTTAATCCGAAGACTTACCGCTGTACGACCGGGAGACATATTTACCTTGTTTTTATAATAAAGCTGTTGAAAAAAAAAGCTTTATATAGCTCTAATTGACGTAATATACAAAATGTAACAGAATTTATGATCTAAAAACTGTTTGTTATATGTATGAATAGACAAAAATAGGCAGACAAATAGATGATAGATTTTTATGCCTCACAAATAACGCACTTTTTTGTGGAAATACTTTGTAAGAGCAAAGAATGATTTACAAAAATGTAATACTCAGGGTGAACCAAATTTCATGTAATACTCAGGGTGAACCAAATTTCATGTAATATTCAGGGTGAACCAAATTTAATGTAATACTCAGGGTGAACCAAATTTAATGTAATACTCAGGGTGAACCAAATTTAATGTAATACTCAGGGTGAACCAAATTTAATGTAATATTCAGGGTGAACATATTCAATGTAATCGTAATGGTGAACATATTCAATGCAATCGTAAGGGTGAACATATTCAATGTAATCGTAAGGGTGAACATATTCAATGTAATTGTAAGGGTGAACATATTCTATGTAATATTCAGGGTGAACTAGATTTGATTCCTAACTATAATGAACTGGATCACATGGGTTTTCGACTAAAAGTAATTTATCATTCTTTGAGATGACACAATTTACTACTTGAATCCATAGCTCCACATAGCAGGAAGGACACCGACTGTTTGTTATTTAGTAAATAAAGTGAACATGTTTGGTTTGTAATATCAACTAAGTAGCCTTGGTTGAGAAAATGTACTTTAATATAATAGCAAAATAAAGAGTTGTTTTGAAACAATACATGCAATTTCAAAGGAGAGAAGGACTGGTCATATGGCAAACTAATGGTAGTAACTCCGATATCGGCAACTGAAACTACTCGTGGCAGAGACAGCCAATTAGAAGATATTGGGCTAGTGGTCCTTCTTCTAGTTAATTAGATCCAAGTTTGGGACTGATAACGCAAACAGCCAAGGTAAAGACTGTTGACCAGTTGTACTTCCGCTAGTTTATTAGATACAAATATGGTACTGGTAACACATGCAGCCAATGTGAAGACTCTCAGCTGGTTGTCCTTCCTCAATTTTATTAGATACAAATATGGTACTGGTAACACATGCAGCCAATGTGAAGACTCTCAGCTGGTTGTCCTTCCTCAATTTCATTAGATACAAATATGGTACTGGTAACACATGCAGCCAATGTGAAGACTCTCAGCTGGTTGTCCTTCCTCAATTTTATTAGATACAAATATGGTACTGGTAACACATGCAGCCAATGTGAAGACTCTCAGCTGGTTGTCCTTCCTCAATTTTATTAGATACAAATATGGTACTGGTAACACATGCAGCCAATGTGAAGACTCTCAGCTGGTTGTCCTTCCTCAATTTTATTAGATACAAATATGGTACTGGTAACACATGCAGCCAATGTGAAGACTCTCAGCTGGTTGTCCTTCCTCAATTTTATTAGATACAAATATGGTACTGGTAACACATGCAGCCAATGTGAAGACTCTCAGCTGGTTGTCCTTCCTCAATTTCATTAGATACAAATATGGTACTGGTAACACATGCAGCCAATGTGAAGACTCTCAGCTGGTTGTCCTTCCTCAATTTCATTAGATACAAATATGGTACTGGTAACACATGCAGCCAATGTGAAGACTCTCAGCTGGTTGTCCTTCCTCAATTTTATTAGATACAAATATGGTACTGGTAACACATGCAGCCAATGTGAAGACTCTCAGCTGGTTGTCCTTCCTCAATTTCATTAGATACAAATATGGTACTGGTAACAAATGCAGCCAATGTGAAGACTCTCAGCTGGTTGTCCTTCCTCAATTTTATTAGATACAAATATGGTACTGGTAACACATGCAGCCAATGTGAAGACTCTCAGCTGGTTGTCCTTCCTCAATTTCATTAGATACAAATATGGTACTGGTAACACATGCAGCCAATGCGAAGACTCTCAGCTGGTTGTCCTTCCTCAATTTTATTAGATACAAATATGGTACTGGTAACACATGCAGCCAATGTGAAGACTCTCAGCTGGTTGTCCTTCCTCAATTTTATTAGATACAAATTTGGTACTGGTAACACATGCAGCCAATGTGAAGACTCTCAGCTGGTTGTCCTTCCTCAATTTCATTAGATACAAATATGGTACTGGTAACACATGCAGCCAATGTGAAGACTCTCAGCTGGTTGTCCTTCCTCAATTTTATTAGATACAAATATGGTACTGGTAACACATGCAGCCAATGTGAAGACTGTCAGCTGGTTGTCCTTCCTCAATTTTATTAGATACAAATTTGGTATTGATAAAGAAAAATCCAATTTGAAGACTGATGCCTAAATGTCCATCCTATAGTTTATTAGGTTCAAATTTGGTACTGCGAACGCAGATAGCCAATGTGAAAACTGTTGGATACTTATCCTACCTATAGTTTATTAAACACAAATTTGGTACTGCTAATAGAGTCAACCAATATAAACACTGTTGACAAGTTATCTTTCCTCTAGTTTATTATATCCAGAGTTCATACTGCTAACGCACATAGCAAATTTAAAGACTTTTGACAAGTTGTCCTTCTTCTAGTTTATTATATCCAAATTTGGTACTTCTAACGCAGGCAGCCACTCTCCAGACTATTAGATAGTTGTCCTTCCTCCAGTTTATTAGATCCAAATTTCAAACTACTAACGCAAACGGACAACGTGAAGACTTGTTTTTAGAAACAAATTTGTTGCTGTTAACGCTGACACCTAATGTAAAGCTATTGGATAGTTGTCCTTCCTCCAGTTTATCAGATCCAAATTTGGTACTACCAAGGAAAACAGCCAATATAAACACTGTTGCCTAGTTGTCCTTCCTCTAGTTTATTGGATCCAAATTTGAAACTATAATTGCAGACAGCCAATGTGAAATCTGTTACATAATTGCCATTCTAGTTCATTAAGTACAAATTTGGTGCTCCTAATGCTGATAGGCAATGTGAAAACTGTTGGATACTTGTTTTTCTTCTAGTTTATTAGATACAAATTTGGTACTATTAACTCTGACAGCCAATGTGAAGACTGTTGATAGTTGCCCTTCCTCTAGATCATTCGATTCAAATCTGATACTGCTAATGCACACAGCAAATTTAAAGGCTTTTGACTAGTTGTCCTTCCTCTAATTTATTAGATCCAAATTTGGTTCTGCTAAGGCAGACAGCTAGTACCAAAACTATGGGATGGTTCATCCTTCTCCGGTTTATTATATTCAAATTTAATACTGTTCTCACATACACTCAATTAGAAGACTATCGACCAGTTTTCATTGTTCTACTTTATTAGTTACAAATTTGGTACTGCAAAAGAAGACAGCCAATGAGAAGACTGTTGGATAGATCTGCTTCCTCTAGTTTATTAGATCCAAATTTGATACAGCTAACTCAGTCAGCCAATGTCAAGAATGTTGGCTAGTTGTTCTTCCTATAGTTTATTAGATCCAAGTATTATACTGCTAACGCAGACAGCTAATGTGAACACTGTTAGATCGACGTTCTTTCTCTAGTTTATTAGATCCAAGTATTATATTTCTAACGCAGACGGCTATGTGAACACTGTTAGATCGACGTCCTTTCTCTAGTTTATTAGATCCAAGTATTATACTGCTATCGCGAACAGCTAATGTGAACACTGTTAGATCGACGTCCTTTCTCTAGTTTATTAGATCCAAGTATTATACTGCTAACGCAGACAGCTAATGTGAACACTGTTAGATCGACGTCCTTTCTCTAGTTTATTAGATCCAAGTATTATACTGCTATCGCTGACAGCTAATGTGAACACTGTTAGATCGACGTCCTTTCTCTAGTTTATTAGATCCAAGTATTATACTGCTAACGCAGACAGCTATGTGAACACTGTTAGATCGACGTCCTTTCTCTTGTTTATTAGATCCAAGTTTTATAGTGCTAACGCAGACAGCTATGTGAACACTGTTAGATCGACGTCCTTTCTCTAGTTTAGTAGATACAAGTATTATACTGCTAACGCAGAGAGCTAATGTGAAGACTGTTGGCTAGTTGCTGTTTCTCTTGTTTATTAGGTACATATTTGGTACTGCTAACGCAGAGAGCTAATGTGAAGACTGTTGGCTAGTTGCTGTTTCTCTTGTTTATTAGGTAGATATTTGGTACTGCTAACGCAGAGAGCTAATGTGAAGACTGTTGGCTAGTTGCACTTCTTCTAATTTATTGTTTCCGAATTTCTAAAAAAAGGAAACAAAGAAAAAATAGAAATAATCGAAAAAAGTGTAAAGATGAAAATATTGGTTCTAGAAGATTAACTGACGGTATTTTAAATAATTTCTTCCAGTTATATGATGTTTTGTATTCTATATAGATACTGATTTGATATTGTTAAGTGTAATCACAAAATTCTACAAAAGTGTAACATTATAAGATATATCAGGTGTAGAGGTCGAGTACCTTATATTAAGTCGATTTTGAACGTTTGACACACCTATACAGTCCACGCTTACCCTGCCGGTCATTCGTTATCTGACAACCATACAACTAAACTATAACGCCGCAACATATTTTCCATTTGAAAATCCTGAGTCGTGGGGTTGTAACGTCTATAGCACACTAATCTTTCAGTTTCTTACCGTTTGAATCAAACAGACAAATAGAAATGTTATACATTCTCGCTTCCATGGGAAATCTGGTGTAATTTGATACAGAAGATATGCTGTACAAGTATTGTTTCCATGAAGAAATACGATTCTCTTCCAATTACGTAATGAAGCAATCTCTAATTTTGACAATATTATATTGTCTGGGTCTTAACTACAGGAGAAATGTACATATTACACAACCCTACTTTGTGTTTCATAAAGCAGGTTAACTATATTATACTGAATCCAGAGGGCTCATGGTTCAAGTCCCGTTACCTCAAAATTGAGATTACTTTTATGGCGTGGGTAAGTTATAATAGTGACAATGATTTCACACTAGTAAGTTATAATAGTGACAATGATTTCACACAATTCAATTCGGTTGGTTGAAGAGTATGTGCTGCTCAGTGGCTATTTTTTCTTTAGTGTATCATACAAAGTTAGAACCAATAATTACATAGATTTTGTGTAACTGTGCACAAAGTTCTAGAACAAAAATAAATTGCCCTTAAGAATCGTAAAGCAGACTCACGTACCTTCTGTTTAACATGTTAAAAGTCTTTTTTGAACATTTTAAATGTAAGCAGAGGATTTGTTCCAAATATTTAATGGAATATATTCACACTTATTATAAAATAAAGATAACAATATGTAAGAAAAATTCGGCGATTCAAATCTCAAAACATGAATGATATCTATTCCTTCTTATACAGTAGAAAGTGTTCATAATATGATTTTACTGAGAAATCCATTCTTATTAAGAAAGTCCAGTTTACTGTGTTGTCAGTTTGTTCTGCATTTTGTTTTCAGATATATTTATCTTGTTTCTTTAGAAACCATATATCAGTTCCAAATAAATCCGCAGCTTCCTACGTATCGAAGTTCTTTTGTAGCTTTTCATCCATAACTTTAAATACTGTGGTTGGTACAGAGAGAATAAGGGTTAATAATAACCAAACTAATAAACACTTCTTTCAAACTCTGAATTGTTTCTTTGAAATTCATCAGGTCCGTGTTTTTCATGAAAATTCAGTATTTTACTTAAATTCTATTTTTACGTATTTTCTCCTTTTTTACGGAATTGCTGGTGGAAAACGTAGCATCGCCAGTTTTACGGTCATGTAATGAAGTCATCTCAAAATAGCTAACTTTCTTTAAGATTGAATAATGGCAATTTTGTCTTATATTTACAGGGAATTTAATATAAAATATATGGACGGCTCTTGTAATAGTTATGTGTCAAATAACGAAACTGGATATTTAACTAAAACGATTATACCAACAGCACACTCTTTTATACAAAACAGGTGTGTATGTATATTCATGAGTATACCAAGTAGAAAACAGGTGTGTATGTGTATTCATGACTACACCAAGTAGAAAACAGGTGTGTATGTGTATTCATGACTACTTCAAGTAGAAAACAGGTGTGTATGTGTATTCATAACTACACCAAGTAGAAAACAGGTGTGTATGTGTATTCATGACTACACCAAGTAGAAAACAGGTGTGTATGTGTATTCATGACTACACCAAGTAGAAAACAGATGTGTATATATATTTATGATTACACGAAGTAGTAAACAGGTGTGTATGTCTATCATAAATACACCTAGTAGAAAAAACGTGTGTTGTGTAGTCATGAATACACATACACCTGTTTTATACTTTGTGTAGAGTCACCAGGTGTGTTTGTATTTTAACACCCAAATGCTCAAGACAACAAGTACATACAAGAATCACGACTCGTGCAAGTTTATTTAATCATACACCGCCTTCTCTCTTACGTTTCCAGTATTCACTGAATGGTACACAATAAGGACATATAAAAATGTCCATGTCCAGAGTAATTCACCCTTCTACCAACAATGTCCATGTAAAGAGTAATTAACCCTTCCTCCAACAATGTCATGTCCAGAGTAATTCACCCTTCTACCAACAATGTCCATGTAAAGAGTAATTAACCCTTCCTCCAACAATGTCATGTCCAGAGTAATTCACCCTTCCTCCAACAATGTCATGTCCAGAGTAATTCACCCTTCCTCCAACAATGTCATGTCCAGAGTAATTCACCCTTCTTCCAACAATGTTATGTCCAGAGTAATTCACCCTTCCTCCAACAATGTCCATGTCCAGAGTAATTCACCCTTCCTCCAACAATGTTATGTCCAGAGTAATTCACCCTTCCTCCAACAATGTCCATGTCCAGAGTAATTCACCCTTCCTCCAACAATGTTATGTCCAGAGTAATTCACCCTTCCTCCAACAATGTCCATGTCCAGAGTAATTCACCCTTCCTCCAACAATGTTATGTCCAGAGTAATTCACCCTTCCTCCAACAATGTCATGTCCAGAGTAATTCACCCTTCCTCCAACAATGTCCATGTCAAAAGTAATTCATCCTTCCTCCAACAATGTCATGTCCAGAGTAATTCACCCTTCCTCCAACAATGTCCATGTCCAGAGTAATTCACCCTTCTTCCAACAATGTTATGTCCAGAGTAATTCACCCTTCCTCCAACAATGTCATGTCCAGAGTAATTCACCCTTCCTCCAACAATGCTATGTCCAGAGTAATTCACCCTTCCTCCAACAATGTCCATGTCCAGAGTAATTCACCCTTCCTCCAACAATGTTATGTCCAGAGTAATTCACCCTTCCTCCAACAATGTCATGTCCAGAGTAATTCACCCTTCCTCCAACAATGTCCATGTCAAAAGTAATTCACCCTTCCTCCAACAATGTTATGTCCAGAGTAATTCACCCTTCCTCCAACAATGTTATGTCCAGAGTAATTCACCCTTCCTCCAACAATGTCATGTCCAGAGTAATTCACCCTTCCTTCAACAATGTCCATGTCCAGAGTAATTCACCCTTCCTCCAACAATGTTATGTCCAGAGTAATTCACCCTTCCTCCAACAATGTCCATGTCCAGAGTAATTCACCCTTCCTCCAACAATGTTATGTCCAGAGTAATTCACCCTTCCTCCAACAGGTAGCATTAATAAACAAACTTATATAACAACCAGTGTACATCTTTTGTCGACTTAATATATTTTAAGAGTGATTACTGCAATACATCGGTTGGATTAGAACAATAATTATTCCAAAGTAGATTTCTGTTATTTATTATTATCCATTTGTTAATGTCTTCTTACTTTGCGGAGAACTTTGTAAAATGTATTAAATGCATTTGTACGGAGATGATTAAGTGTTATTCGCTCATACTATATAGCTTTAATACGTCAAAAATATAACAATAATAGCAATGTATTTTTTCATAACTAAAAGGAAAATTTCAACTTAAACCTTGATATAGTTCATTGTTTTTAATGTACACGTGCTCAAGACTGAAAAACGTATCCACAAGGTAAAAGATATTTGGTAATGAAAAGAACCACCCAGTAAAACACAGATTTAGTCTTTAACACAGAGCCGTACAGAGGATATCTGTGCTGTAGCCATTGCAGGGATCAAATCCTGAGTTCAGCGCAATGAATCTCGAAATTTTTGCCCTGAGCCACCAGTAAGAAATATATTTGCACTTTCAACAATTATGATTGAATTATTTTTATTTCATGAGTTTGTTAATAATTGAATAAAAATATTGTTTTTATAAATTCACATACTATACTCATATACTATTATATATATCTAATACACTATATTCATATACTATTATATATATCTAATACACTATATTCATATACTATTATATATATCTAATACACTATATTCATATACTATTATATATATCTAATACACTATACTCATATACTATCATCAATATATCTCATACACTAACTCAGTTGTATAACAGCTTCTGACAAAAACAATGATATTATAATAATAATAATAAATTAACATGCTCGAAATTATTTAAAGATACTTTATCTTCTACAATGCCATCCAGCTGATATAATATCTAAGAAAGAATACCTAATCCACCCAGAGCACCCGTTGAACTATGTCTAATAACAAAACTACTCTGTCCCCCAAGAACAATGTTACATGAGATCCTACCAAAATGTCCAAGGAACAAAAGATATACACTAACATAAAAATAGAAGAGATCATTATATGATATATTAATACTTACCTACATATTACATTATATGATATTCTCAGACTAACACAGATGTTACATTATATGATATATTACTATTTACATAGATATTATATTATATAATATATTAGTACTTACATAGACATTACCTTACATCACATAGATATTATATAATTGGCTATATAAATAATTACACTGATATCACATTATATGATATATTAATAGTTCTATAGAAGTTACATTACATGATATATTAATACTCACTTAGATATTATGTTATATGATATATTATTACTTACAAAAAATATCACATTATATGACATAATAATACTTTCAGAGATATTAAATTATATGAAATACTAATATTACATAGGCATTATATTATATGATATATTAATACTCACGTAGATATTGTATTATATGATATATTAATAATTATATAGATATTACATTATATGATATGTTAATACTTAGATATATATTGCATTATATCATATATTAATACTTACATAGATGTTATATTATATGATATACTAATAGGTACATAGATATTAGATCATATGATATATTATTACTTATATAGATATTACATTATATGATATATTAATAATTAAATAAAAATTGCATTATATGACACATTACTACTTACATAGATATTACATTTTATGTTATAATAATACGTACCTATACATTACATTGTATGATATACTAATATTTACAAAGATATTATATTACAAAATATATTAATTCTCACATAGATATTACGTTTTATTATATAATATGTTATTACATACATAGATATTAATATACGACGTACTAATGCTTGCATATATATTACATTACATGATATTCTAATAGCTACACAGATATTACATTATAAGACCTACTAGTAACTACGTAGATATTACATTAAACAGTAATTCTTACTTAGATATTACATCATTTGTTATGCTAATACTAACATATATATTACATTATATGATATATTAATATTCACATTTATATTACATTGTATGATATACTAATTCCTATATAAATATGAGATTATATGATATATTATTACTTACATAGATATTACAGTATTTGATACGTTAATACTTACATTGATATTACATTATATGACATACTAATACTCACATGGACATTACATTATATGTTATATTAATAGTTTTATAGATATTATATTATATATGTTAATTATATAAATATTACATTATATGATATATTAATACTTATATAAATATTATATTATATAACATATTAATAGTTACATATATATTGCATTATATGATACACTAATAGTTACCTAGTTATTACTTTATATGATACATTAATCTTTGCATAGATATTAAATTATATAACATATCTGGAAGAAAAACGAAATAATAATACTACGATCACTCTGTGAAATGTTAGAGCGATATTTGAAATACCATAATACTATAATTCAACATAATATGAAGTATTACTTATGTGTTTGAATTTATGGACCGAGGGCTTTATTTCTGTCTTCCAGAAAACATGACCACGACAAACTGTGAGGAAGTTATTAGATAAATCATTTCACGTCTGAAGTGAAAGACAAGATCTCGTTTAGGAAGTATGACACAAGAGTAGAGAAACAAGATGTGTTGAAGAAAGACATCATCCAATGATCTTCTTTGTAAAATGTTAATACAAAGTTGTTCGTATTCATATTTTTATATTTTAAAACTTTACATTTCTAAATACACAAACGACAAGACTGGTATTTTAAAGATATTTCTATGAACCTACTTACATTTTCAAGACTTTCTGTGTGAAATAAACGATTTATATTACCAAAGAAAATCACTGTTACCAATTACCAACTTTTAATATCAATCAAAATGATTTACTTTGTGTTGTTATGTCCTTTTCACGTTATTAATAAGTTTGATTGACTATGGTCACGTAACCAATGGTTCAAAGGAAGTTTATGTCATGAATCTGGGCCTCTATTTCCCGCAGTGGACAGAGCCAATCACAACCAATGATAGAAGTGGATTTCTGCATCATAGTGTTCCAAAAGTACCATATATTTTCTTTAATGTTTCAAACAATATTTTCCAAGGCGATGCCTTGAAAAGATCACGTATTGAAGATAATAAAAATTCGTCCTTCAATGAACATTGTTTGTATTACTGAAATCAATGGTTTTGAGCTTGAAGGTTTCATTGCAGTACCTGGTTACATATACCAAAATACTTTCATGACACGTCATGTCTGCTCCAAATATTTGTGACTTCAAATCCAAGACTACTGAAGAAGTGACTACCTAATTTCGTATATTAAGTCGGTGCACCTCTAGTGAATACATTCAAGAAAAAAAACCGATTCTACCTAATTTACCTTTTGTTGTTTTATATTCCTAACATAATTTAATAATTTTTACAAATTTCGTGAAAAACCACTAAAGTTCACTTTGATTAGATTAACAAAAACGTCAGAGGAGAAGTTCAATCATCCTAAAAAAGGTTTGGTTTTCTAATTATCGTGACATACTGTCGTGTTAATTATTGATACCAAAACCAAAAAGAACTTCATTCACGTCATTATGTTTTTTTATTACAAAACTCACTTTTGAACAGTATGTTTTCAGACAGATGCGCCTCCGAAGGGCTGGCTATCTGCTCGTGTTGTCTCTAATTGTGAGCTAGTAGATTAGAGAGAAGGCAAAATGTTTAGCTATTGTGAGTCACTTGGGAAAAAACGGTGTACAAGTTAAAGTATAATTGGAGAATCATAATACAGAGATAGCAACAAGATGAATGTCAGAGATTGTTACTTTATATTAAACAAAGATACATACACTCAGTCATACACAACCTGTAACTGAACGTACTTTAAAATACAGATTATAATTAATGTACTGAACAAATACACTTTAATCTGCTTCACAAGATAGACACACCAAGTTAAAATATATCAACTTATAAAGTAGTTTTTAGTCACCCCTGATTCATTTTAATGTTTGGAACTATATCTGTAAACCAAGTTTCCACTAGTTATTGAAAAGGCT
The DNA here is from genome assembly GCF_004210375.1 of Tachypleus tridentatus. Classification (NCBI taxonomy): domain Eukaryota; kingdom Metazoa; phylum Arthropoda; class Merostomata; order Xiphosura; family Limulidae; genus Tachypleus; species Tachypleus tridentatus. The sequence continues at coordinate 3,299,138 of NC_134837.1, read as the reverse complement.
GTTATGCGCATGCCCCTTGATCCTGTTGACGTAAAGTCGAAGTTGTTTGAACCAACAGAGATTTCCTTATTTTACAGGAGGTATTTTGTGTTTGTTTAAACAGGAAAATCTAGGTATCTGTTTGTTTGACTTGAAAATTACTCTTAGACTGCCTTGGGCATAATGTGATTGTAGAAAGTTTTTGATTTGAATTTTAGTTTAATGCCAAGATGTCAAGTGAAAAGTAACATCAAGGTCATAGGACATTTAGGAACGTTGAGGTCAGGAACTTTACTGATTAATTTCAAAAAATAGTGTTCTTCGTTAATGATAGAAGGAAGAGATTTTTAATAATTTTTTTTAAATATTGATAAGTTCATTATGAAAATAACCATACGATATGGAAACTTTATGTGCTCTATAAACTAAAATACTGGTTAAATTAGTTTTGTAACAACCAAGTATAGATGTGGTGAAATGACAGTACAGGTTATAAAATGTTGGTTTATGTCAGTACTTAGTTTCTAACCTGTTGTTCCGGTTGATGACTTCTAGATCTGAAAAATCCAGCTTAGATCATTTTTGCTCTATAGCTGTGAACTCGATATTCCTGTGGTCTAAATAAAAGTAATTTTGAAATGCTTTCACATGGTGTTACTTTCTAAATATATTAAAAGTTCCATCAACGCATCTCTTATAAACTAGAGGTTTAAATTTGGACATACTTTCTGAATATATTAAAAGTTCCATCAACGCATCTCTTATAAACTAGAGGTTTAAATTTGGACATACTTTCTGAATATATTAAAAGTTCCATCAACGCATCTCTTATAAACTAGAGGTTTAAATTTGGACATACTTTCTGAATATATTAAAAGTTCCATCAACGCATCTCTTATAAACTAGAGGTTTAAATTTGGACATACTTTCTGAATATATTAAAAGTTCCATCAACGCATCTCTTATAAACTAGAGGTTTAAATTTGGACATACTTTCTGAATATATTAAAAGTTCCATCAACGCATCTCTTATAAACTAGAGGTTTAAATTTGGACATACTTTCTGAATATATTAAAAGTTCCATCAACGCATCTCTTATAAACTAGAGGTTTAAACTTGGACATACTTTCTGAATATATTAAAAGTTCCATCAACGCATCTCTTATAAACTAGAGGTTTAAATTTGGACATACTTTCTGAATATATTAAATGTTCCATCAACGCATCTCTTATAAACTAGAGGTTTAAATTTGGACATACTTTCTGAATATATTAAAAGTTCCATCAACGCATCTCTTATAAACTAGAGGTTTAAATTTGGACATACTTTCTGAATATATTAAAAGTTCCATCAACGCATCTCTTATAAACTAGAGGTTTAAATTTGGACATACTTTCTGAATATATTAAAAGTTCCATCAACGCATCTCTTATAAACTAGAGGTTTAAATTTGGACATACTTTCTGAATATATTAAAAGTTCCATCAACGCATCTCTTATAAACTAGAGGTTTAAATTTGAACATACTTTCTGAATATATTAAAAGTTCCATCAACGCATCTCTTATAAACTAGAGGTTTAAATTTGGACATACTTTCTGAATATATTAAAAGTTCCATCAACGCATCTCTTATAAACTAGAGGTTTAAATTTGGACATACTTTCTGAATATATTAAAAGTTCCATCAACGCATCTCTTATAAACTAGAGGTTTAAATTTGGACATACTTTCTGAATATATTAAAAGTTCCATCAACGCATCTCTTATAAACTAGAGGTTTAAATTTGGACATACTTTCTGAATATATTAAAAGTTCCATCAACGCATCTCTTATAAACTAGAGGTTTAAATTTGGACATACTTTCTGAATATATTAAAAGTTCCATCAACGCATCTCTTATAAACTAGAGGTTTAAATTTGGACATACTTTCTGAATATATTAAAAGTTCCATCAACGCATCTCTTATAAACTAGAGGTTTAAATTTGGACATACTTTCTGAATATATTAAAAGTTCCATCAACGCATCTCTTATAAACTAGAGGTTTAAACTTGGACATACTTTCTGAATATATTAAAAGTTCCATCAACGCATCTCTTATAAACTAGAGGTTTAAATTTGGACATACTTTCTGAATATATTAAATGTTCCATCAACGCATCTCTTATAAACTAGAGGTTTAAATTTGGACATACTTTCTGAATATATTAAAAGTTCCATCAACGCATCTCTTATAAACTAGAGGTTTAAATTTGGACATACTTTCTGAATATATTAAAAGTTCCATCAACGCATCTCTTATAAACTAGAGGTTTAAATTTGGACATACTTTCTGAATATATTAAAAGTTCCATCAACGCATCTCTTATAAACTAGAGGTTTAAATTTGGACATACTTTCTGAATATATTAAAAGTTCCATCAACGCATCTCTTATAAACTAGAGGTTTAAATTTGGAACATACTTTCTGAATATATTAAAAGTTCCATCAACGCATCTCTTATAAACTAGAGGTTTAAATTTGGACATACTTTCTGAATATATTAAAAGTTCCATCAACGCATCTCTTATAAACTAGAGGTTTAAATTTGGACATACTTTCTGAATATATTAAAAGTTCCATCAACGCATCTCTTATAAACTAGAGGTTTAAATTTGGACATACTTTCTGAATATATTAAAAGTTCCATCAACGCATCTCTTATAAACTAGAGGTTTAAATTTGGACATACTTTCTGAATATATTAAAAGTTCCATCAACGCATCTCTTATAAACTAGAGGTTTAAATTTGGACATACTTTCTGAATATATTAAAAGTTCCATCAACGCATCTCTTATAAACTAGAGGTTTAAATTTGGACATACTTTCTGAATATATTAAAAGTTCCATCAACGCATCTCTTATAAACTAGAGGTTTAAATTTGGACATACTTTCTGAATATATTAAAAGTTCCATCAACGCATCTCTTATAAACTAGAGGTTTAAATTTGGACATACTTTCTGAATATATTAAAAGTTCCATCAACGCATCTCTTATAAACTAGAGGTTTAAATTTGGACATACTTTCTGAATATATTAAAAGTTCCATCAACGCATCTCTTATAAACTAGAGGTTTAAATTTGGACATACTTTCTGAATATATTAAAAGTTCCATCAACGCATCTCTTATAAACTAGAGGTTTAAATTTGGACATACTTTCTGAATATATTAAAAGTTCCATCAACGCATCTCTTATAAACTAGAGGTTTAAATTTGGACATACTTTCTGAATATATTAAAAGTTCCATCAACGCATCTCTTATAAACTAGAGGTTTAAATTTGGACATACTTTCTGAATATATTAAAAGTTCCATCAACGCATCTCTTATAAACTAGAGGTTTAAATTTGGACATACTTTCTGAATATATTAAAAGTTCCATCAACGCATCTCTTATAAACTAGAGGTTTAAATTTGGACATACTTTCTGAATATATTAAAAGTTCCATCAACGCATCTCTTATAAACTAGAGGTTTAAATTTGGACATACTTTCTGAATATATTAAAAGTTCCATCAACGCATCTCTTATAAACTAGAGGTTTAAATTTGGACATACTTTCTGAATATATTAAAAGTTCCATCAACGCATCTCTTATAAACTAGAGGTTTAAATTTGGACATACTTTCTGAATATATTAAAAGTTCCATCAACGCATCTCTTATAAACTAGAGGTTTAAATTTGTACATACTTTCTGAATATATTAAAAGTTCCATCAACGCATCTCTTATAAACTAGAGGTTTAAATTTGGACATACTTTCTGAATATATTAAAAGTTCCATCAACGCATCTCTTATAAACTAGAGGTTTAAATTTGGACATACTTTCTGAATATATTAAAAGTTCCATCAACGCATCTCTTATAAACTAGAGGTTTAAATTTGTACATACTTTCTGAATATATTAAAAGTTCCATCAACGCATCTCTTATAAACTAGAGGTTTAAATTTGGACATACTTTCTGAATATATTAAAAGTTCCATCAACGCATCTCTTATAAACTAGAGGTTTAAATTTGGACATACTTTCTGAATATATTAAAAGTTCCATCAACGCATCTCTTATAAACTAGAGGTTTAAATTTGGACATACTTTCTGAATATATTAAAAGTTCCATCAACGCATCTCTTATAAACTAGAGGTTTAAATTTGGACATACTTTCTGAATATATTAAAAGTTCCATCAACGCATCTCTTATAAACTAGAGGTTTAAATTTGGACATACTTTCTGAATATATTAAAAGTTCCATCAACGCATCTCTTATAAACTAGAGGTTTAAATTTGGACATACTTTCTGAATATATTAAAAGTTCCATCAACGCATCTCTTATAAACTAGAGGTTTAAATTTGGACATACTTTCTGAATATATTAAAAGTTCCATCAACGCATCTCTTATAAACTAGAGGTTTAAATTTGGACATACTTTCTGAATATATTAAAAGTTCCATCAACGCATCTCTTATAAACTAGAGGTTTAAATTTGGACATACTTTCTGAATATATTAAAAGTTCCATCAACGCATCTCTTATAAACTAGAGGTTTAAATTTGGACATACTTTCTGAATATATTAAAAGTTCCATCAACGCATCTCTTATAAACTAGAGGTTTAAATTTGGACATACTTTCTGAATATATTAAAAGTTCCATCAACGCATCTCTTATAAACTAGAGGTTTAAATTTGGACATACTTTCTGAATATATTAAAAGTTCCATCAACGCATCTCTTATAAACTAGAGGTTTAAATTTGGACATACTTTCTGAATATATTAAAAGTTCCATCAACGCATCTCTTATAAACTAGAGGTTTAAATTTGGACATACTTTCTGAATATATTAAAAGTTCCATCAACGCATCTCTTATAAACTAGAGGTTTAAATTTGGACATACTTTCTGAATATATTAAAAGTTCCATCAACGCATCTCTTATAAACTAGAGGTTTAAATTTGGACATACTTTCTGAATATATTAAAAGTTCCATCAACGCATCTCTTATAAACTAGAGGTTTAAATTTGGACATACTTTCTGAATATATTAAAAGTTCCATCAACGCATCTCTTATAAACTAGAGGTTTAAATTTGGACATACTTTCTGAATATATTAAAAGTTCCATCAACGCATCTCTTATAAACTAGAGGTTTAAATTTGGACATACTTTCTGAATATATTAAAAGTTCCATCAACGCATCTCTTATAAACTAGAGGTTTAAATTTGGACATACTTTCTGAATATATTAAAAGTTCCATCAACGCATCTCTTATAAACTAGAGGTTTAAATTTGGACATACTTTCTGAATATATTAAAAGTTCCATCAACGCATCTCTTATAAACTAGAGGTTTAAATTTGTACATACTTTCTGAATATATTAAAAGTTCCATCAACGCATCTCTTATAAACTAGAGGTTTAAATTTGGACATACTTTCTGAATATATTAAAAGTTCCATCAACGCATCTCTTATAAACTAGAGGTTTAAATTTGAACATACTTTCTGAATATATTAAAAGTTCCATCAACGCATCTCTTATAAACTAGAGGTTTAAATTTGTACATACTTTCTGAATATATTAAAAGTTCCATCAACGCATCTCTTATAAACTAGAGGTTTAAATTTGTACATACTTTCTGAATATATTAAAAGTTCCATCAACGCATCTCTTATAAACTAGAGGTTTAAATTTGTACATACTTTCTGAATATATTAAAAGTTCCATCAACGCATCTCTTATAAACTAGAGGTTTAAATTTGGACATACTTTCTGAATATATTAAAAGTTCCATCAACGCATCTCTTATAAACTAGAGGTTTAAATTTGGACATACTTTCTGAATATATTAAAAGTTCCATCAACGCATCTCTTATAAACTAGAGGTTTAAATTTGGACATACTTTCTGAATATATTAAAAGTTCCATCAACGCATCTCTTATAAACTAGAGGTTTAAATTTGGACATACTTTCTGAATATATTAAAAGTTCCATCAACGCATCTCTTATAAACTAGAGGTTTAAATTTGGACATACTTTCTGAATATATTAAAAGTTCCATCAACGCATCTCTTATAAACTAGAGGTTTAAATTTGGACATACTTTCTGAATATATTAAAAGTTCCATCAACGCATCTCTTATAAACTAGAGGTTTAAATTTGTACATACTTTCTGAATATATTAAAAGTTCCATCAACGCATCTCTTATAAACTAGAGGTTTAAATTTGGACATACTTTCTGAATATATTAAAAGTTCCATCAACGCATCTCTTATAAACTAGAGGTTTAAATTTGAACATACTTTCTGAATATATTAAAAGTTCCATCAACGCATCTCTTATAAACTAGAGGTTTAAATTTGTACATACTTTCTGAATATATTAAAAGTTCCATCAACGCATCTCTTATAAACTAGAGGTTTAAATTTGTACATACTTTCTGAATATATTAAAAGTTCCATCAACGCATCTCTTATAAACTAGAGGTTTAAATTTGTACATACTTTCTGAATATATTAAAAGTTCCATCAACGCATCTCTTATAAACTAGAGGTTTAAATTTGTACATACTTTCTGAATATATTAAAAGTTCCATCAACGCATCTCTTATAAACTAGAGGTTTAAATTTGGACATACTTTCTGAATATATTAAAAGTTCCATCAACGCATCTCTTATAAACTAGAGGTTTAAATTTGGACATACTTTCTGAATATATTAAAAGTTCCATCAACGCATCTCTTATAAACTAGAGGTTTAAATTTGGACATACTTTCTGAATATATTAAAAGTTCCATCAACGCATCTCTTATAAACTAGAGGTTTAAATTTGGACAAACAACCAGTTGGTATCACGATGAGACAAATATCGTATGTATTATTATGAGATTCACAAGTAGCTCAATAAATCAAGTTTTAGTTAAGCCTTTGATTTTAATCAAGAAACACTAAATCGTTACTTAATATGATCAGTTGTATAATACCAAACCTCTTGATGTATTCACATCCAATACAGAAAATCAGAGAATTAATACAAGTTTTAACAATAAAGGTATTCTAAGTAAACATAAGTAAAAACGTGGTTTAAAAACAGCCAGTTTATAACTGTGTTCTCCTATGTTGACTTAATGAAATAGCTAGTTTGTAACTCCGTGTTCTTATGTTGACTCAATGAAAGAGCTAGTTTGTAACTCCGTGTTCTTACGTTGACTTAATGAAAGAGCTAGTTTGTAACTCCGTGTTCTTACGTTGACTTAATGAAATAGCTAGCTTGTAACTCCGTATTCTTATGTTAAATACATGGGTCTGATAGGTACATCTACTTTGTGTAGTTTAGACAGACCATACATAATGCCACAATGTGATCAAGCAAATCTATTCTGATGCTATACCTGATCAGTTCTCTTTCTTTAGATCCTGTATGAATCTTGAAGTTTATTTTCTCTCTTTTGAGTGGATTCTTTATCTGAATTTTTAAACTTATTGGAGTCATTTAAGGTGGCACGTGCTTTATAAAGGTTTCCAATGACAAAACCATTTCTTTTGTCTCCATTTTGAGAATGCTAGATTGTTCAAGGCAGCGTTTCATCGTTGGACAGGTTGCTGTTTTAAACTGTTAGACATGCCATCCAGATAAAGCTACCCCTGTTACTTCTGTGTGAAAGGTGTAACCGTTTCTAGTAGAAAGTTAACATTAGTTACTAGTTTGTTTTCAAAATTTAGAAAGAAGTCTCTTTCTCTTATTGTATCAGGAGTTATATCAATCTGCGTTGAACTATAAACTATTTACGTCACTGTATCTGAAACTACTATAAATCATCGTATTTGAAATGGGAAAAAAATTGAAGTCTCCGTCGAACAAACAAACACTATATCTACAGGCTGACAACATATATATATACCAACAATAATATACAATACCATAAAATACAACAATAATATACAATACAACAACACTATACAAAATAACAATACCAGAGATGCCAACTATTTCAAATGATTGAGCCTAATGATTGTAGACAGAGTCCTTTATCATTTGTGGCTACTAGGCCTGACCAATGTCTCTAAGCTGTTTATTATTATATTATTATTATAACTTATTATTTATTACTGCTATAGATTGCTCATTTATAACTGTGTTTTGTGTATTTAATGAATAAATTTTAAAAATATATTTTGAAATTATGTTTTTTATTTATCTCAGAGTAACAAACGTACTGGTAAAACAACACTGAACATCCACAAACAGTAAGCAGAAAAAGTCTTTGTGTAAGGACTAGTTTATATCATGTTTATGATGCTTATTGTAATAGTTTTGCAGCTGTTGCAGCCTTTGCTTTCATGAGAATGTCTCTGGATGGTTGGGAGTTACAACAACATTGTCCATTTGACTGCATACACATCTTGTGCATTATAATACTGCTCAAAACTGAGGTGCTCAAGTTTGGTCTGAACTTGCTTTTGTTTTTAGTCACTAAACTAAACATCCTTTTACTGTCAGCATTAGAATGGAAGATTGTAAGAATTCCAAGCATAACCCTACACAGAAAGTCATACTTCTGGTTACCATTTCCATCCTTAACTGTAGACAGCTGAACCCAAAACTTGTCAACATTCAACTGAAGGACAGTTTCTGAGAAAGTATCAATTTGACAGTTCAAATATTGCCCTTCCAACTTGTCAATAGTGTCGTGCTCGTGTGTATTGAGAAGGACAGGATACCCATCTGTGAAGAAGTGTAGAGAAGAGAAATCTTTGCTGATTTTCAGTTTTGGATCAGCAACCTCTTCGTGAATCAGAAGTTCATCAATTAGAGGGAAATGTTTCATTTTGTAATTTGTAGCTGCAATATAAAATATTCTGGCTTGATGTATCTCACAAGTATGTTTTTAACTTGTGTAATCAGAGTTCTATGCATAATGTGTATGCAAGGTTCTTCTTCTTGCAATATCAAATTGGCTTGCTCAAATAGAGGAATTGTAGACTGAAGAAAAAGACAAAATAACAAATTCATTTTGTTGTCTAAGAAAACTGTTAACTTATCTAACTTGCTCTGTACATAACTTTTCTTGATTACTTCCTTGCTAGCTTTCATTCTTTTTTCATTGATTGTCTCTTCTTTAGTTCAAGATCAGACTGCCTAAACATATATTGAGTTATATCAAATGTTTCTTTGTCTGCTTTTGAAGACTGTTGTCTTGTGTCCCTGTGTGGCTGAGAGGATGTCTTGACTGTGTCCCTGTGTGGTTGAGAGGATATCCTGACTGTTAAAGTCTTGCTGCCTGACTGAGCTGCACGTTTAGATCTTTTTGAATCTGGTTTTTCCTTTTCACAATGAAAATACTTCTTCAATGGCTTCCACATATTCAATATTCTGTTGAGTATCTGTTCCACTTAGTTGAGTATCTGTTCCTCAAGTGATAGCCATCTTGTGTTAACAAGTTGTAGAATTTTTCTTGCTTCTTTGTCATACAATTCTTAAAACTCTTTGAAATGTTGTTTTCTGCAAGCACTTCTGTCAAGAAAATAGTAGATATCTATCAATTTATCAGAAACTGGGCAGAGCAGTTCTCTGGAAGCTTTCTGGGCAGCAATATTCATGAGGTGACAGGCACAGCCCACGAAGCAAATGCTAGGCTGTCGTCTTGAGATGTGTCCCATCACATCTTTACCTATACCAGACATAGCTAAAGCATTGTCTGAATAAAATCTAAAACAGTTTTCCCATGGAATTTTCCTCTTTGTCAGTTCGTGGTCCAAAAGCTTGAAAATATTCTCTCCCGTTGAAGTTTCTTTCAATTCCACCACTGTCAAAAGAGAACAAACAATTTTTCCAAGCAAAGGGTCAAGATATTGTACAACCACTAGATACAGTTTTGAGTCATCCATGTCTGTGAATCCATCTGTGGCTAAACTGTAAACACTGTTAGTAAGTATGCTTGAAATAATTTTGTCATCTTCACAACCCAACATTTCTACAATGGCTGTAGTTTTGGTTCTAGCACAGCCATATTTTTTCGCTTTATCAGAGTCTTGGAACATTTTTCTGAATAGATGTCCTGCATGATCGGCTATAGATAGGGGTAAATTATGAGTAATGACGAATTGCGTGAACATCACTTCTGCATTTATGGTTTCATATTCTGAATTATTACTCATAAATGTCGTTATCTGCATCGTTTTTGTCTTCGTCTCAGCCTTTTGTTGGTGACATGCCGATTTTGTATGTCTGGAACAATCGTTTATCCTGCCATGCGCCACAGAAAATTCGATGTGAGAAACTGTACAAAACACATGACTGTCACTGACTTTTGATGCAATGACCGGATATTTTGCACTATACTCTTTCCTAAATTTTTGATTCACAGTTTTAGTCCTTTTAGATTTGCTAGAAACAAGACAATCTGGTGCACGAGGCCTCTTTTTTTCCATCTTGTGAATTGGTGTTTCTAAGCCGGTTAAAAAACGAGAAATACCCATCTACGCGAGCGCTGATTGGCTGACAAGCACTGATGACGTAACTATGGATTCCCCCACATACCCAGTATGGAGAAGCATCACACTCAAACTATTGGTAGAAGTCGGAGATACAAATATTTTTTATTATTTCAAGCACAAACATGATTATCGCAAGTAGCCATTTAGACCGTGTCTTTAATTTATTATCAAAATTTACTTGTATCTCACTAGAAATTTTCTTTTCATCCCTTTCAAGCCCAGGGGGAACAATTTATCACTTTATTGTATAGGCTTATATAATATATAATAATTTGGGAGTTACTCTTATAAAGAAGGTCATAAACTTCCATTTTGGAATGTACAGAACCTGCAACTGACGTTTCGGATAGAATAGAAAACATTTAGTAAAACGATACCTGAAACTTATTCGAAACAAGCAAGTGAACTCTACTCAAGTTCCCTACATTTGAACTGACAATTCAACAATAATCTGACCAAATCTTGTCAAACAATATAGTTTTCCCATTCGAAAACTCTGTAGTCTCAAACGGAGATTGCTGTGGATAAAGGATAACAAGTCGACTACAGCCCCAAAACTTTGTAGTATCAAACGGAGATTGCTATGGATAAAGGATAACAAGTCCACTACAGCCCCAAAACTCTGTAGTATCAAACGGAGATTGCTATGGATAAAGAATAACAAGTCCACTACAGCCCCAAAACTCTGTAGTATCAAACGGAGATTGCTATGGATAAAGGATAACAAGTCCACTACAGCCCCAAAACTCTGTAGTATCAAACGGCGATTGCTATGGATAAAGAATAACAAGTCGACTACAGTCCCAAAAGTCGGTTTCTCTGTATAGCTCTGTAAGTGTGAGATAGTTTTAAAGCTTAACTAAGCTACAGCTGTTTCTGAGCTAAAGAGAAATGAAGCAAATATTCACACACTCACAGCCTTAGTTTATGTTGATACGAACGATTGATATCTAACTTAAACTTTTGAAACGAACGATGTAGAAAGAACAAATCAAATAGATCGGAAACTAGCCGAGTATCTGTTCCACTTAGCCGAGTATCTGTTCCACTTAGCCGAGTATCTGTTCCACTTAGTTAAGTATCTGTTCCACTTAGCCGAGTATCTGTCCCACTTAGCCGTGTATCTGTTTCACTTAGTTGAGTATCTGTTCCACTTAGTTGAGTATTTGTTCCACTTAGCCGAGTATCTGTTCCACTTAGCCGAGTATCTGTTCCACTTAGTTGAGTATTTGTTCCACTTGGTTGAGTATCTGTTCCACTTAGCCGAGTATCTGTTCCACTTAGTTAAGTATCTGTTCCATTCAGCCGAGAATCTGTTCCACTTAGCCGAGTATCTGTTCCACTTAGTTGAGTATCTGTTCCACTTAGTTGAGTATCTGTTCCACTTAGTTGAGTATCTGTTCCACTTAGTTGAGTATCTGTTCCACTTAGTTGAGTATCTGTTCCACTCAGCCGAGTATCTGTTCCACTCAGCCGAGTATCTGTTCCACTCAGCCGAGTATGTTTCACTTAGTTGAGTATCTGTTCCACTTAGCCGAGTATCTGTTCCACTTAGCCGAGTATTGTTCCACTTAGCCGAGTATTGTTCCACTTAGTTGAGTATCTGTTCCACTTAGCCGAGTATCTGTTCCACTTAGTTGAGTATCTGTTCCACTTAGTTGAGTATCTGTTCCACTTAGTTGAGTATCTGTTCCACTTAGCCGAATATGTTTCACTTAGTTGAGTATCTGTTCCACTTAGCCGAGTATATGTTCCACTTAGTTGAGTATTTGTTCCTCGTAGCCGAGTATCTGTTCCTCGTAGCCGAGTATCTGTTCCACTTAGCCGAGTATCTGTTCCACTTAGCCGAGTATCTGTTCCACTTAGCCGAGTATCTGTTCCACTTAGCCGAGTATCTGTTCCACTTAGCCGAGTATCTGTTCCACTTAGCCGAGTATCTGTTCCACTTAGCCGAGTATCTGTTCCACTTAGCCGAGTATCTGTTCCACTTAGTTGAGTATCTGTTCCACTTAGTTGAGTATCTGTTCCACTTAGCCGAGTATCTGTTCCACTTAGCCGAGTATCTGTTCCACTTAGCCGAGTATCTGTTCCACTTAGTTGAGTATTTGTTCCACTTGGTTGAGTATCTGTTCCACTTAGCCGAGTATCTGTTCCACTTAGTTAAGTATCTGTTCCATTCAGCCGAGAATCTGTTCCACTTAGCCGAGTATCTGTTCCACTTAGTTGAGTATCTGTTCCACTTAGTTGAGTATCTGTTCCACTTAGTTGAGTATCTGTTCCACTTAGTTGAGTATCTGTTCCACTTAGTTGAGTATCTGTTCCACTCAGCCGAGTATCTGTTCCACTCAGCCGAGTATCTGTTCCACTCAGCCGAGTATCTGTTCCACTCAGCCGAGTATGTTTCACTTAGTTGAGTATCTGTTCCACTTAGCCGAGTATCTGTTCCACTTAGCCGAGTATCTGTTCCACTTAGCCGAGTATCTGTTCCACTTAGCCGAGTATCTGTTCCACTTAGCCGAGTATCTGTTCCACTTAGCCGAGTATCTGTTCCACTTAGCCGAGTATCTGTTCCACTTAGCCGAGTATCTGTTCCACTTAGTTGAGTATCTGTTCCACTTAGTTGAGTATCTGTTCCACTTAGCCGAGTATCTGTTCGACTTTGTCCTTGCTTTTCGCAGAATTACATGTGTATCGGACTGTACATAACAGGTATATTATGAAGATGGACCTCATAAGATTGGTTAAGTATTTACATATTTTATAGTAGAAGAACACATGATGGAGCCCCTTCACCAAATATTCCATATTAATATGTAGTTTTACAAGAAACAATATAAATGACAAAATGTCTTTTAGACAGTACAATCCTGTAGTTTCAGTGCTTTATGAAACGTCACACGTAACCGTTTCTTAATCTCTTTGTGAAAGATAAAATCAACAACACAGTGAACCGTTCTTTTCACGAGACTAATTTCAAAAAATAAACTTATAACAATAATTAAATATAAAAAAGTGAAAGACGTATTTAACGTCATTTAACAATGAATAAGTAATCGTAATGATCAACATTACAATGACGACTAAAACACCTTTAAAAACTTCATCAGACAGGGTACCAATTGGCATCAGGAGTGAAAATGTTGCCAGTTTAACCGGATTATTGTGTAGATCCTCCAACCTTAGGAAATTGAGAGAAACACTAAAGTGTTAGTAGGTAAAAGATCTTTAACAATAGGCTTCTGGACTACCATAAAATTAAAGTGACTCCTGGACTACTATCAGATTCAAATGGTTCCTGAGCTACCATAAGGATTTAGTGGTTTCTCGGCTATCATAAGATTCTAGTGGTTCCTGAGCTACCACAAGATTCAACTGGCTTCTCGGCTACCATAAAATTAAAGTGGTTCCTGAGCTACCATAAGATACAAGTGATTTCTGGACTACCATAAGATACAAGTGATTCCTGGACTACCATAAGATTCAAGTGATCTCTGAGCTTCCATAAGATTTAAGTGGTTCCTGAGCTACCAAAAGATTCAAGTGATTTCTGGTAGGGTTGTCAGACAAATGAACAGTTTAAATGAAACACAAACAGCCAGAGAGAACAATAAGAATAATTTGTTTAAATATTGCTTATGTCCGGATTGAAAGTGTTTGAGTAACTTGTTTTGTATTGGTAAAAGTTCCACAAGAAATATATATTTTAAAATTATAACGTATTGGCTACAAATACATTCTGCGAAAAAAAAAACACATATGGTGAAGCTTTTCACGTGTAAATTATATAGATATTTGATACACACGTATTTAGCCAATAGGATATGTCTTCCAAGCATCTGCGAACATACCAGTATGCTTCTTACGAGACATACACTTGACCAGAATGATGCCATGCTTCCAAAGTGGGTCATTGACTTTCATGACCTCATATAACATGGATACCATTCTCATGCATGTGAGTCTTCTATTATATAGTGGTCATGGAAACAGAGACCGCTTCTAATAAGGGAATAAAAATCAAATATTGTAGAAATAGATTCATACAATAGCCTGTAGCTTCTAACCAGAAGAACAACATCATTTGAAGTGAATAAAATAAGAAAAACTTCCTGCGAAGCTGGTTTAATGTGATATTGTTCTTATGGAAATAAATGCAACAATTTGAATTGGACAACAAGAACCCACACCCATGTAGATACAGACTACTGAAAACACTGCGCATATAGACAGGACTAGGATACAATATATCTGTTATCCATGTGCCACTTATTGCCTCAGGGTGTACAATTACAGTTTGATTAACAGTACTGTACAAAAGTATTAGGACAAAGTCAGATGTTAGATTTCAGACTACTTTCAAGGAACGGTAAAAGGTAAATCACAGGTGAAACATCAAAAGTTTATTAATGTTCATATTTAGTACAACAGAAACTCGGTGTTAGTGCTTGAGTTCAGCAAACTGTTAATAATTTGTGGCCCCCTTTTGTTTTAATAACTGCAGACTCTCTTTCATGCATTGTTGTAACATATTTAATCAAAGTGTCATTTAGAAGTTTACTCCAAATGTGTCCAATACACTCCTATAAAGTGTCTTTGAAAGAAACCTTTGATTTGTCAAGTTATTAATCAATCAAATCTCAGGCCTGCTATCAAGGCTCTGCGGGGACCATTGTATCATTTGAATAACTTAAACAGATTAGTAATTTCCTTCTTGGTTGAATGAGTTTTGGTGGTCATTGTCTTATGAGTAGTAAAATACTGTTTCAATAATATGCAAAAACTGGGTATACTATGATGGACCAACATTTCATGGTACTTGCGCTAGTCCATTATTCTATCTATTTTGCAAATGTGCCCTGTCGCCTCGGTAGAAAAACACCCCCAAATCATCAAACTGGGACTCCATGCTTCATGGTAGGTGCGAAAAAGTGAGGTATAATCTTTAACTTTCTTCCTCTAGATGTGGAAACTACGCTTCGAAACAAAAATTTAAAACTTGGACTCATCCATCCATAAAACTTTTCCCAATCATAAACAGTCCGTATTTTGTACTTTTCTAGCAAAATGTAATTTCTTAACAGTACTTGAAGATCGAAGTAAAGGTTTTATCTGCTACGCGATAAAATATTCCATTATCTTAAAGCTACTTGATAATGTAGAGCTGGACAGTTTTCTGTCATTTGATGCATGGTTGTTTATCTCGTGTTTGATATAAGTAACAGTCTTACTTCTGCCCTGAAAGCTGGATAAATAAAGATACTTTATTGAGTTTTGCTTTTCCTTTCCTATTTTCAAACTAAGTTGTCTCGGTCTCGCTAGCTTGTGTTACAGTGTTTGGGGAGCATTTAAAGTCTGCAGTAATTCGTCAAAGAGCCAAACCAGCATCACGTAAAACTTTTATGCAAACTACCTGCTCCAGAGACAATTCTCTACATTTTAAGGGCCGTGGCATGACAACAAAACTCAATATAGTGTTAAACATTGTTGTACCATATGGGTACCATGACAGTTATTTCACACCTTAAATTTTATCAATATGTTCATTCAAGTAGGACTCTTATGACATGCCCTTGGTACAAGTATCTGGGAATTCTAAATAATGATAAGTATTGTTATCGTGGTTAATTCAATTGTTATCAGGAATCAGTGAAATATTACCATAAGGTTCAAATTTACATTCTGTAATGACATGGAAGAATTAGTCTGATAAAATGAAAGAATGACTAAACATTCTCTTATCTTAACACTTTAACACCTTACTGTAGCCATTATGAAATGTAATTTACAAACCTGGAAATATTTTCTTATCTTAACACTTTAACACCTTACTGTAGCTATTATGAAATGTAATTTACAAACCTGGAAATATTCTCTTATCTTAACACTTTAACACCTTACTGTAGTTATTGTGAAATGTAGTTTACAAACCTGGGAATATTCTCTAATCTTAACACTTTAACACCTTACTGTAGCTATTATGAAATGTAATTTACAAACCTGGAAATATTCTCTTATCTTAACACTTTAACACCTTACTGTAGCTATTGTGAACTGTAATTTATAAACCTGGGAATATTATCTTATATTAACACTTTAACACCTTACTGTAGCTATTGTGAACTGTAATTTATAAACCTGGGAATATTCTCTTATATTAACACTTTAACACCTTACTGTAGCTATTATGAAATGTAATTTACAAACCTGGAAATATTCTCTTATCTTAACACTCTAACACCTTACTGTAGTTATTGTGAACTGTAATTTACAAACCTGGGAATATTCTCTTATATTAGCACTTTAACACCTTACTGTAGTTATTGTGAAATGTAATTTACAAACCTGGAAATATTCTCTTATCTTAACACTTTAACACCTTACTGTAGTTATTGTGAAATGTAATTTACAAACCTGGAAATATTCTCTTATCTTAACACTTTAACACCTTACTGTAGCTATTATGAAATGTAATTTACAAACCTGGAAATATTCTCTTATCTTAACACTTTAACACCTTACTGTAGTTATTGTGAAATGTAATTTACAAACCCGGAAATATTCTCTTATCTTAACACTTTAACACCTTACTGTAGCTATTATGAAATGTAATTTACAAACCTGGAAATATTCTCTTATCTTATCACTTTAACACCTTACTGTAGTTATTGTGAACTGTAATTTACAAACCTGGGAATATTCTCTTATATTAGCACTTTAACACCTTACTGTAGCTATTATGAACTGTAATTTACAAACCTGGAAATATTCTCTTATCTTAACACTTTAACACCTTACTGTAGCCATTATGAAATGTAATTTACAAACCTGGAAATATTTTCTTATCTTAACACTTTAACACCTTATTGTAGTTATTGTGAAATGTAATTTACAAACCTGGAAATATTATCTTATCTTAACACTTTAACACCTTACTGTAGCTGTTATGAAATGTAATTTACAAACCTGGAAATATTCTCTTATCTTAACACTTTAACACCTTACTGTAGTTATTGTGAAATGTAATTTACAAACCTGGAAATATTCTCTTATCTTAACACTTTAACACCTTACTGTAGCTATTATGAAATGTAATTTACAAACCTGGAAATATTCTCTTATCTTAACACTTTAACACCTTACTGTAGCTATTGTGAACTGTAATTTATAAACCTGGGAATATTATCTTATATTAACACTTTAACACCTTACTGTAGCTATTGTGAACTGTAATTTATAAACCTGGAAATATTCTCTTATCTTAACACTTTAACACCTTACTGTAGTTATTGTGAAATGTAATTTATAAACCTGGGAATATTCTCTTATCTTAACACTTTAACACCTTACTGTAGTTATTGTGAAATGTAATTTACAAACCTGGAAATATTCTCTTATCTTAACACTTTAACACCTTACTGTAGCTATTGTGAACTGTAATTTATAAACCTGGGAATATTATCTTATATTAACACTTTAACACCTTACTGTAGCTATTGTGAACTGTAATTTATAAACCTGGGAATATTCTCTTATATTAACACTTTAACACCTTACTGTAGCTATTATGAAATGTAATTTACAAACCTGGAAATATTCTCTTATCTTAACACTTTAACACCTTACTGTAGTTATTGTGAACTGTAATTTACAAACCTGGGAATATTCTCTTATATTAGCACTTTAACACCTTACTGTAGTTATTGTGAAATGTGATTTACAAACCTGGAAATATTCTCTTATCTTAACACTTTAACACCTTACTGTAGTTATTGTGAAATGTAATTTACAAACCTGGAAATATTCTCTTATCTTAACACTTTAACACCTTATTGTAGTTATTGTGAAATGTAATTTACAAATCTGGAAATATTCTCTTATCTTAACACTTTAACACCTTACTGTAGTTATTGTGAAATGTAATTTACAAACCTGGAAATATTCTCTTATCTTAACACTTTAACACCTTACTGTAGCTATTATGAAATGTAATTTACAAACCTGGAAATATTCTCTTATCTTAACACTTTAACACCTTACTGTAGTTATTGTGAACTGTAATTTACAAACCTGGGAATATTCTCTTATATTAGCACTTTAACACCTTACTGTAGTTATTGTGAAATGTAATTTACAAACCTGGAAATATTCTCTTATCTTAACACTTTAACACCTTACTGTAGTTATTGTGAAATGTAATTTACAAACCTGGAAATATTCTCTTATCTTAACACTTTAACACCTTACTGTAGCTATTATGAACTGTAATTTACAAACCTGGAAATATTCTCTTATCTTAACACTTTAACACCTTACTGTAGCCATTATGAAATGTAATTTACAAACCTGGAAATATTTTCTTATCTTAACACTTTAACACCTTATTGTAGTTATTGTGAAATGTAATTTACAAACCTGAAAATATTATCTTATCTTAACACTTTAACACCTTACTGTAGCTATTGTGAAATGTAATTTACAAACCTGGAAATATTCTCTTATCTTAACACTTTAACACCTTACTGTAGTTATTGTGAAATGTAATTTACAAACCTGGAAATATTCTCTTATCTTAACACTTTAACACCTTACTGTAGCTATTGTGAACTGTAATTTATAAACCTGGGAATATTATCTTATATTAACACTTTAACACCTTACTGTAGCTATTGTGAACTGTAATTTATAAACCTGGAAATATTCTCTTATCTTAACACTTTAACACCTTACTGTAGTTATTGTGAAATGTAATTTATAAACCTGGGAATATTCTCTTATCTTAACACTTTAACACCTTACTGTAGCTATTATGAAATGTAATTTACAAACCTGGAAATATTCTCTTATCTTAACACTTTAACACCTTACTGTAGCTATTGTGAACTGTAATTTATAAACCTGGGAATATTATCTTATATTAACACTTTAACACCTTACTGTAGCTATTGTGAACTGTAATTTATAAACCTGGGAATATTCTCTTATATTAACACTTTAACACCTTACTGTAGCTATTATGAAATGTAATTTACAAACCTGGAAATATTCTCTTATCTTAACACTTTAACACCTTACTGTAGTTATTGTGAACTGTAATTTACAAACCTGGGAATATTCTCTTATATTAGCACTTTAACACCCTACTGTAGTTATTGTGAAATGTAATTTACAAACCTGGAAATATTCTCTTATCTTAACACTTTAACACCTTACTGTAGTTATTGTGAAATGTAATTTACAAACCTGGAAATATTCTCTTATCTTAACACTTTAACACCTTACTGTAGCTATTATGAAATGTAATTTACAAACCTGGAAATATTCTCTTATCTTAACACTTTAACACCTTACTGTAGTTATTGTGAAATGTAATTTACAAACCTGGAAATATTCTCTTATCTTAACACTTTAACACCTTACTGTAGCTATTATGAAATGTAATTTACAAACCTGGAAATATTCTCTTATCTTAACACTTTAACACCTTACTGTAGTTATTGTGAACTGTAATTTACAAACCTGGGAATATTCTCTTTTATTAGCACTTTAACACCTTACTGTAGTTATTGTGCAATGTAATTTACAAACCTGGAAATATTCTCTTATCTTAACACTTTACACCTTACTGTAGTTATTGTGAAATGTAATTTACAAACCTGGAAATATTCTCTTATCTTAACACTTTAACACCTTACTGTAGCCATTATGAAATGTAATTTACAAACCTGGAAATATTTTCTTATCTTAACACTTTAACACCTTATTGTAGTTATTGTGAAATGTAATTTACAAACCTGGAAATATTTTCTTATCTTAACACTTTAACACCTTATTGTAGTTATTGTGAAATGTAATTTACAAACCTGGAAATATTATCTTATCTTAACACTTTAACACCTTATTGTAGTTATTGTGAAATGTAATTTACAAACCTGGAAATATTATCTTATCTTAACACTTTAACACCTTACTGTAGCTATTATGAAATGTAATTTACAAACCTGGAAATATTCTCTTATCTTAACACTTTAACACCTTACTGTAGTTATTGTGAAATGTAATTTACAAACCTGGAAATATTCTCTTATCTTAACACTTTAACACCTTACTGTAGCTATTATGAAATGTAATTTACAAACCTGGAAATATTCTCTTATCTTAACACTTTAACACCTTACTGTAGCTATTATGAAATGTAATTTACAAACCTGGAAATATTCTCTTATCTTAACACTTTAACACCTTACTGTAGTTATTGTGAACTGTAATTTATAAACCTGGGAATATTCTCTTATATTAGCACTTTAACACCTTACTGTAGTTATTGTGAAATGTAATTTACAAACCTGGAAATATTCTCTTATCTTAACACTTTAACACCTTACTGTAGTTATTATGAAATGTAATTTACAAACCTGGAAATATTCTCTTATCTTAACACTTTAACACCTTACTGTAGTTATTGTGAACTGTAATTTACAAACCTGGGAAAATTCTCTTATATTAGCACTTTAACACCTTACTGTAGTTATTGTGAAATGTAATTTACAAACCTGGAAATATTCTCTTATCTTAACACTTTAACACCTTACTGTAGTTATTGTGAAATGTAATTTACAAACCTGGAAATATTCTCTTATCTTAACACTTTAACACCTTACTGTAGCTATTATGAACTGTAATTTACAAACCTGGAAATATTCTCTTATCTTAACACTTTAACACCTTACTGTAGCCATTATGAAATGTAATTTACAAACCTGGAAATATTTTCTTATCTTAACACTTTAACACCTTATTGTAGTTATTGTGAAATGTAATTTACAAACCTGGAAATATTATCTTATCTTAACACTTTAACACCTTACTGTAGCTATTGTGAAATGTAATTTACAAACCTGGAAATATTCTCTTATCTTAACACTTTAACACCTTACTGTAGTTATTGTGAAATGTAATTTACAAACCTGGAAATATTCTCTTATCTTAACACTTTAACACCTTACTGTAGCTATTATGAAATGTAATTTACAAACCTGGAAATATTCTCTTATCTTAACACTTTAACACCTTACTGTAGCTATTGTGAACTGTAATTTATAAACCTGGGAATATTATCTTATATTAACACTTTAACACCTTACTGTAGCTATTGTGAACTGTAATTTATAAACCTGGAAATATTCTCTTATCTTAACACTTTAACACCTTACTGTAGTTATTGTGAAATGTAATTTATAAACCTGGGAATATTCTCTTATCTTAACACTTTAACACCTTACTGTAGCTATTATGAAATGTAATTTACAAACCTGGAAATATTCTCTTATCTTAACACTTTAACACCTTACTGTAGCTATTGTGAACTGTAATTTATAAACCTGGGAATATTATCTTATATTAACACTTTAACACCTTACTGTAGCTATTGTGAACTGTAATTTATAAACCTGGGAATATTCTCTTATATTAACACTTTAACACCTTACTGTAGCTATTATGAAATGTAATTTACAAACCTGGAAATATTCTCTTATCTTAACACTTTAACACCTTACTGTAGTTATTGTGAACTGTAATTTACAAACCTGGGAATATTCTCTTATATTAGCACTTTAACACCTTACTGTAGTTATTGTGAAATGTAATTTACAAACCTGGAAATATTCTCTTATCTTAACACTTTAACACCTTACTGTAGTTATTGTGAAATGTAATTTACAAACCTGGAAATATTCTCTTATCTTAACACTTTAACACCTTACTGTAGCTATTATGAAATGTAATTTACAAACCTGGAAATATTCTCTTATCTTAACACTTTAACACCTTACTGTAGTTATTGTGAAATGTAATTTACAAACCTGGAAATATTCTCTTATCTTAACACTTTAACACCTTACTGTAGCTATTATGAAATGTAATTTACAAACCTGGAAATATTCTCTTATCTTAACACTTTAACACCTTACTGTAGTTATTGTGAACTGTAATTTACAAACCTGGGAATATTCTCTTTTATTAGCACTTTAACACCTTACTGTAGTTATTGTGCAATGTAATTTACAAACCTAAAAATATTCTCTTATCTTAACACTTTACACCTTACTGTAGTTATTGTGAAATGTAATTTACAAACCTGGAA
This sequence comes from Tachypleus tridentatus, assembly GCF_004210375.1. NCBI lineage: Eukaryota > Metazoa > Arthropoda > Merostomata > Xiphosura > Limulidae > Tachypleus > Tachypleus tridentatus. The sequence continues at coordinate 3,276,469 of NC_134837.1, read as the reverse complement.
ATATTCTCTTATCTTAACACTTTAACACCTTACTGTAGCTATTATGAAATGTATTTTACAAACCTGGAAATATTCTCTTATCTTAACACTTTAACACCTTACTGTAGCCATTATGAAATGTAATTTACAAACCTGGAAATATTTTCTTATCTTAACACTTTAACACCTTATTGTAGTTATTGTGAAATGTAATTTACAAACCTGGAAATATTTTCTTATCTTAACACTTTAACACCTTATTGTAGTTATTGTGAAATGTAATTTACAAACCTGGAAATATTATCTTATCTTAACACTTTAACACCTTACTGTAGCTATTATGAAATGTAATTTACAAACCTGGAAATATTCTCTTATCTTAACACTTTAACACCTTACTGTAGTTATTGTGAAATGTAATTTACAAACCTGGAAATATTCTCTTATCTTAACACTTTAACACCTTACTGTAGCTATTATGAAATGTAATTTACAAACCTGGAAATATTCTCTTATCTTAACACTTTAACACCTTACTGTAGCTATTATGAAATGTAATTTACAAACCTGGAAATATTCTCTTATCTTAACACTTTAACACCTTACTGTAGTTATTGTGAACTGTAATTTACAAACCTGGGAATATTCTGTTATATTAGCACTTTAACACCTTACTGTAGTTATTGTGAAATGTAATTTACAAACCTGGAAATATTCTCTTATCTTAACACTTTAACACCTTACTGTAGTTATTGTGAAATGTAATTTACAAACCTGGAAATATTCTCTTATCTTAACACTTTAACACCTTACTGTAGCCATTATGAAATGTAATTTACAAACCTGGAAATATTTTCTTATCTGAACACTTTAACACCTTATTGTAGTTATTGTGAAATGTAATTTACAAACCTGGAAATATTATCTTATCTTAACACTTTAACACCTTACTGTAGCTATTGTGAAATGTAATTTACAAACCTGGAAATATTCTCTTATCTTAACACTTTAACACCTTACTGTAGTTATTGTGAAATGTAATTTACAAACCTGGAAATATTCTCTTATCTTAACACTTTAACACCTTACTGTAGCTATTATGAAATGTAATTTACAAACCTGGAAATATTCTCTTATCTTAACACTTTAACACCTTACTGTAGCTATTGTGAACTGTAATTTATAAACCTGGGAATATTATCTTATATTAACACTTTAACACCTTACTGTAGCTATTGTGAACTGTAATTTATAAACCTGGAAATATTCTCTTATCTTAACACTTTAACACCTTACTGTAGTTATTGTGAAATGTAATTTATAAACCTGGGAATATTCTCTTATCTTAACACTTTAACACCTTACTGTAGCTATTATGAAATGTAATTTACAAACCTGGAAATATTCTCTTATCTTAACACTTTAACACCTTACTGTAGCTATTGTGAACTGTAATTTATAAACCTGGGAATATTATCTTATATTAACACTTTAACACTTTACTGTAGCTATTGTGAACTGTAATTTATAAACCTGGGAATATTCTCTTATATTAACACTTTAACACCTTACTGTAGCTATTATGAAATGTAATTTACAAACCTGGACATATTCTCTTATCTTAACACTTTAACACCTTACTGTAGTTATTGTGAACTGTAATTTACACACCTGGGAATATTCTCTTATATTAGCACTTTAACACCTTACTGTAGTTATTGTGAAATGTAATTTACAAACCTGGAAATATTCTCTTATCTTAACACTTTAACACCTTACTGTAGTTATTGTGAAATGTAATTTACAAACCTGGAAATATTCTCTTATCTTAACACTTTAACACCTTACTGTAGCTATTATGAAATGTAATTTACAAACCTGGAAATATTCTCTTATCTTAACACTTTAACACCTTACTGTAGTTATTGTGAAATGTAATTTACAAACCTGGAAATATTCTCTTATCTTAACACTTTAACACCTTACTGTAGCTATTATGAAATGTAATTTACAAACCTGGAAATATTCTCTTATCTTAACACTTTAACACCTTACTGTAGTTATTGTGAACTGTAATTTACAAACCTGGGAATATTCTCTTTATTAGCACTTTAACACCTTACTGTAGTTATTGTGCAATGTAATTTACAAACCTGGAAATATTCTCTTATCTTAACACTTTACACCTTACTGTAGTTATTGTGAAATGTAATTTACAAACCTGGAAATATTCTCTTATCTTAACACTTTAACACCTTACTGTAGCTATTATGAAATGTATTTTACAAACCTGGAAATATTCTCTTATCTTAACACTTTAACACCTTACTGTAGCCATTATGAAATGTAATTTACAAACCTGGAAATATTTTCTTATCTTAACACTTTAACACCTTATTGTAGTTATTGTGAAATGTAATTTACAAACCTGGAAATATTTTCTTATCTTAACACTTTAACACCTTATTGTAGTTATTGTGAAATGTAATTTACAAACCTGGAAATATTATCTTATCTTAACACTTTAACACCTTACTGTAGCTATTATGAAATGTAATTTACAAACCTGGAAATATTCTCTTATCTTAACACTTTAACACCTTACTGTAGTTATTGTGAAATGTAATTTACAAACCTGGAAATATTCTCTTATCTTAACACTTTAACACCTTACTGTAGCTATTATGAAATGTAATTTACAAACCTGGAAATATTCTCTTATCTTAACACTTTAACACCTTACTGTAGCTATTGTGAACTGTAATTTATAAACCTGGGAATATTATCTTATATTAACACTTTAACACCTTACTGTAGCTATTGTGAACTGTAATTTATAAACCTGGGAATATTCTCTTATCTTAACACTTTAACACATTACTATAGCTTAAAATATTCATCGTTAACATTGATGTAAAGGTTAAGTAATATTATAGATTGCCCAAAAATATATAAACACATATTTTCAATACATGGAGATATATATATTTATTAACATTACATACCGTGGTACATGCTTACAATATTTGACAGATTGTCTAATAATTCACTTCTAGCACCCATCACTTTAAGGTTTTCAGCCATTTGTCGAAAGAAAGCAAAGCACCACGTAGCGCCATCTATGTGCTAATGAATTCGACTTACTCTCTAACTTAGTACCCCAAAATAAATAAATATAGGTAGAATTTAGTCAAATTAATACCTTCATCTAAGGTGAATCAATCCTAAATTAATATTCGTGCTGTCCACTACAAAATACATCAATACACAGTATTTAAGAATAAAATAACTTACTGTTATACATGGCCTCAGACGCAGTCTGCCTTCCTGTAGTTGTAAATACTTTTGTGAGGTTTCTTACACTGCTGGCCAAAATCTTAAGGCCAATTAACATAAATAAAGAATACGCAATTTGCGTTGTTAGACTCAACCACTTATTTAAATAGAGCTTCGAAAGATGAAAATAAGAAAAGGGAAAATAAAAATATAAAAAACTTTTTTAGCATTTAATATGGAAAATGTGAACACTATGAAATTATCCTAAATACTAGCTGGTTAAAAGTTTAACACCAAACTGAAACGAAGCATTAATCGGTAAACACGTAACGAAATTTAGTCATTTGTGTTCAAGCATTAGCATTGTGAACATCCTCCACTGACATCTCCTGTGTTACATTAGGTAAAACATGGCAAAGGCTAAAACGTTGTCAAAGTTTGAACGTGGCAGAATTGTCGAGTTCCAAAAACAAGGTCTCTCTCAACTATCGCTGGTGAGATTGGACGTAGTAAAACTGCTGTTACAAATTTCTTAAAAGACCCTGATGGATAAGGAACGAGAATTTCAAGTGGATGGACGGTATCTACGAGAGAAAGGCTTTAAAACCATAAACGTCTTCAAAGGCCACGCCTCCTTCCACACCACGAAACAGCTCGGTTAAACTTTGCTGAGAAGCATCAAACATGGGACGTAGAAAAGTGGAAGAAGGTTTTGTTCTCTGATGAGAAAAAGTTTAGCCTAGATTGTCCAGATGGCTTCCAACGTTACTGGTTCGATATAGATATCCGAACAGAGACATTTTCTACACGACACAGTGGAGGAAGTTCCATCATAATCTGGGGTGCTTTCTCCTTCCATTAAACCATGGAGCTTCAAGGTATACAGAGGAGTCAAACAGCAGCTGGCTACATTGGCATGTTTGACTGAAGGACCTCGCTTGTGTGGAAATGACTGGATCTCTCAACAGGACAACGCTGCAATCCACAATGCAGGACAAAGGACTTTTTCATGGCGAATAACCTGATTCTTTTGTACCATCCAGCGTGTTACCCCGAACTGAAACCCATTGAAAATGTTTGGGGCTGGATGACATGGGAATTCTATAGAAATGGACGTCCATTTTAAACAGTGCATGATCTTCGTGAAACCATCTTCACTACTTGGAATAACATTCCAGCCAGCCTTCTGCAAACGTTTATATCAACCATGCCAAAGCGAATGTTTGCAGTTATTCGCAATGACAGCTGTGCAACTCACTACTGAGATCTCTCCTTGGCCATTTCCTACCCTGTTTAGGACTTCTTTTTGGTATGGTCTTACACGTTTGACCAACTGATATTTCCTAATTTCATAGTGTTCACATTTTCCCTATTAAACGCTAAATAAAATTTATTTTTATTTTTATCTTTCAAAGCTCTACTCAAATAAGTGGTTGACTCTAACAACGCAAAATGTATATTTTTTCTTACGTTTATTGTCCTTAAGATTTTGGCCAGCAGTGGATCTGTGTTTTTAGTAACTTCTCTTGTAACTAAGAACTCCATGTATCTGTGTCCTTCAGTGACTCCTCTTCTAATTAAGAACTCCATATATCTGTGTCCTTTAGTGACTCCTCTTGTAACTAAAGACTCCATGTATCTGTGTCCTTTAGTGACTCCTTTGGTAACTAAGACCTCCATGTATCTGTGTCCTTTAGTGACTCGTCTTGTAACTAAGAACTCCATGTTATCTGTGTCATTTGTGACTCCTTTTGTAAGTGAGAACTGCATGTATCTGTATTTTAGTGACTTCTCTTGTAACTAAAGTCTCCATGTGGTTAGACTTAAATAGTTTTCTCTTTGACTTAACTTACATCCATGCCTTCCTTATTTACTAAAAACAATTCCCATGTTTTCAGGACCTGAAAGAGATATGACAGTTTCATTGAATGTCTTGAAATTATCTTGTTGGCAACATTATTATCCCTTAAGAGTTACTGAATACTTTCTTGGACATTGCCATTGGAAAACGCTATAGTCTTGTTTTATAGAGTTCTCCAGTAGCAAACAAGTTCCCTATTGGCCAATAGATATGTAGTGATTAATACCTCAATAGTTTTTTTTCTTCAACGATGGGATGTCTATATTCTACATAACTAAGATTTTCTACTGAATTTTCTCAAACACATATCTGTTCAAGTGAAGCCAACTTCCAATATTGATATGGAAGTGTGGACTTTGTGATATTCTAATTGAAACCGGATGAGGACATAAATGACGTAGTTGGAACAAGCTTTCCAAAAAATGATTGCTTTTGTTGCATCATGTCCGACACAGCTACTTTAACAGATTAGTCAAATGCTTCCTGAATTAATATCTATTTTTTTCGGTACCAGCTTGTTTGAACAACAAAAGTTTGCCTCAACTCAGATAAACCCATGTATTCATAAAATGTCTGATTTTCAGGAAAACGAAGTGAATTACAAAGTTCTTACACACAAGTGACTGGATGGGTTTAGATGCTCTGCTTGGTTTAACACTTTAAAACTGGGATATGGATACTGTCATGTCAGAATGGATGCTACAGTTTCACATCATGCCACTTGGCAAGTGTAATATGTCTATAGAAGCTGACTAAACTACGACTGGGAGGAGTTTGGTGGAAAGTGATACCCAGTATTTGTTGATGATATATTGTCTACGTTTCAGTTCGTTGTTGAAAACGTAAGCATACACAAAAAGCAAGAGTGAAATTACACCATGGATATTTAAAAAAACACACACAGGTGTTGTCTTGTAAGACTGGTGGAATCTTAACACAAACACACACAGGTGTTGTTTTGTAAAACTGGTGAAATCATAACACAAACTCACACAGGTGTTGTTTTGTAAGACTGATGGAATCTTAACACAAACACACAGGTGTTGTTTTGTAAGAGTGATGGAATCTTGACAGATCCTGAGGTAATGGCGATCTTACTGACAACCATGAGAGTTTCTATATGCTTGTTACACCTGAATGTGTTTATGAGAAAATACCTTTTAGGGTAGACCATGACCACGCATTTCAGTTACCCACAAAGAAGTGACGCATCGGTATGTTATCGGACTCACACAGTTAGAATTGTTTGTTTTGGAATTTCGCACAAAGCTACTCGAGGGCTATCTGTGCTAGCCGTCCCTAATTTAGCAGTGTAAGACTAGAGGGAAGGCAGCTAGTCATCACCACCCACCGCTAACTCTTGGGCTACTCTTTTACCAACGAATAGTGGAATTGACCGTCACATTATACGCCCCCACGACTGGGAGGACGAGCATGTTTAGCGCGACGCGGGCGCGAACCCGCGACCCTCGGATTACGAGTCGCACGCCTTACGCGCTTGGCCATGCCAGGCCTCACACAGTTAGAAACTGAGTCTCGATACCCGTAGTGAGCAAACTACAGATGGCCATTTGTGTGCCTTTGTGCTGAATTCTGAACAAACAAACTTTTAAAAGAAACTAGGATATTAACACACCTGACATAAGGTTATTTCTTCTAGATGTTTTCAACAGTGTAACTATTGTTCTATTGTTGAATGTGCATTACAGAGAAAAATGTGTAATTGTGTTTATGTTCGAAACATTTCAATCGAAAAAAACGAACAGGATTAAAGTAGTCAGGTTTTTAAAATGTGACACTAAAAAAAGAGACCCATTTTGTAAAAGTCTTAGTCCTGTAAAGATGTGTTATGAAAGCTGTTCAGTTAAGAAAGACAAAATGAGGATCAGCTAAGACCCTGTTTTCTTTGTGTATAGGAAAATGAGAAATAAAATCTGAGGTTTTACCCTACTCTTTACATGTTTATATAAGTATAATCTAGCTTGGCTATTATTTACGTGTAAAAATGTATTTCAAGTTAAGCTGGTTAGAGAATATTTCTAATTTAATGTCAAGAATATTTGTGATTTACTGGTCTTTACAAATTAGCTGAGATTACAATATATTAAAGGGAAACTTAGTGTAATATGCCTACATTAGTTTATGTACAATATGTAAATAGTCTTAGTGTACGTTTCGCCCTACCCTAGAATCCCACTCTCACTACAAAGTAGCCCTGCCCCGAAATAACGGACAAAGATCCATAGTTCGACGAGCCTTGCTGGTTCGTTCTACTGGACATCAAAAGTTGGTTCATTGTTTAATTGGTAGTTATAGTGATAACTATAACACCCACTGCCAACTCTTGAGCTACTCTTTTACCAACGAATAGTGGGATTGACCGTCACATTATAACGCCCCCACGGCTGAAAGAGTGAGCATATTTGGTGCGACCGGGATACGAACCCGCGGATTAGGAGTCGAAGGCCTTAACACGTTTGACCATGCCAGGCCCTACACATTGTTAAGGAATATATTGTTATGTATTATATGTTATAAATACTTACTTACACAATGTTAAGGAGTATATTGTTATGTATTATATGTTATAAATACTTACTTACACAATGTTAAGGAGTATATTGTTATGTATTATATGTTATAAATACTTACTTACACATTGTTAAGGAGTGTCCACGCTTTATTTTTGTATCATTTTATCATTATTTAAAGATGTATTTTGTATTAAATAAAGAATGGCTGGATGTGTCTTATTTGCACCTTTTGTTGTAGGGGTATTGTTCTTACAATATTTTTAGAACGTAAAATACATATTTATATCAGGTTTTGGCTACTTGGATTATTAGTACTACCTTCTGATCAGATTTTTCCAGTAATTAATCTATCTAATTTGATATATCTGCCTAACTAGAATAAACGTTATCTATACCTAAAACCTATCATTTTGGAAGATCTAATGTTGCCAAGGTCTGTTAATTCAAGTTCTCTCGAGATGTCCTCATCAGCTGTATTCATTATCACGCAATTAACGCAATTAATTAAGTGTTATTATTGTATTGTAATTTTAACACGTAAGTTTAACCATTAAGTGGCACAGCGATATGTTTGCACTAGAAAACATGTTTCGTTACCCTTAATGGGCAGAGTGTACAGCTTATTTATCGTGTAGCTTTATACTTGTGTTCAAACGAACATAAGGTTATTAGTACCTCTGTGAATACCACACGTAACAAAACCCACCCAATTGTTCTATGTACAATAGGCCTAACTAGTTATTTTAAATTTTGTGACGTAATTCACACATCTAGTTATACATACATACCAGGTCCAAATTACTCCGTATTTAACTGTAAACAAACGGCTTATTTTAAACTTTAAGCTTCATAAGAGCACTCTGTTAAATGTTTGTGAGCTTGCTAAGACTGGGATTTAATTCCCGAGATGAAGAAAGTGCACAAAACCCATTGTGTACCTTTACGTTAAGAAAAACAACACAACAGAAGTTATGTGGTTAATCACACAGACACACAATGTTAATATCTAGAACTCGATTCTATTTGGTGGACAAAGAGAAGGTAGTCCATTTTGTATCTTTACGTTAAAAATAAACAAAACAGAAGTTCTCTGGTTAATCAGACAGACAGACAATGTTATTATATGGGACTCGATTCTCTTCGGTTGACAGAGATAAGATTGTCCATTCTGTACCATTATGTTAAGAAAAACAACCACAACAGAAGTTCTATGGTTAATCAGAGAAACATGCAATGTTATTATTTACAACTCGATTGTCTTCAGTGGATAGAAATAAGATAGTCCAATGCGTACCTTTACGTTAAAAAAAATACAACAGAAGTCATCTGGTTAATCAGATGAGCATACAATGTTAATATCTAGGTTTCATTAATATGTTTAAACTGTCACTTCTCAACAAAAGTTTATTTGTTACTAAATACTAATTATATTTTTAACAGCCACAGCTTAGTTAAAACTTGTAACAGGATATAAACAACTAATTTCTATATACAATACAGGATATAAACAACTAATTTCTATATACAATACAGGATCTGTGTAAATAGTTTACTTAGTAACATGTGATAAGATATAAAATTATCTACACCAAGTAACAGAATGTTTACCTCTAACGAAGCAGATGAGTGTTAATTTTACACTTTATATATATAGTTTATACTAAAATGTATGAGAATATATACAATTGGTACTTTATAAACCTAATTCTTTATTTTAAACCTTGTTTTCAGTTGTATACATTAAGCATTTTTTTCTAACCAGCTACACAAACCTCTTTATATTTTGTTTTGTAACCAGCTACACAAACCTCTTTATATTTTGTTTTGTAACCAGCTACACAAACCTCTTTATATTTTGTTTTGTAACTAGCTACACAAAGCTCTTTATATTTTGTTTTGTAACTAGCTACACAAACCTCTTTATATTTTGTTTTGTAACCAGCTACACAAACCTCTTTATATTTTGTTTTGTAACCAGCTACACAAACCTCTTTATATTTTGTTTTGTAACCAGCTACACAAACCTCTTTATATTTTGTTTTGTAACCAGCTACACAAACCTCTTTATATTTTGTTTTGTAACCAGCTACACAAACCTCTTTATATTTTGTTTTGTAACCAGCTACACAAACCTCTTTATATTTTGTTTTGTAACTAGCTACACAAAGCTCTTTATATTTTGTTTTGTAACCAGCTACACAAACCTCTTTATATTTTGTTTTGTAACTAGCTACACAAACCTCTTTATATTTTGTTTTGTAACCAGCTACACAAACATCTTTATATTTTGTTTTGTAACCAGCTACACAAACCTCTTTATATTTTGTTTTGTAACTAGCTACACAAACCTCTTTATATTTTGTTTTGTAACCAGCTACACAAACCTCTTTATATTTTGTTTTGTAACTAGCTACACAAACCTCTTTATATTTTGTTTTGTAACCAGCTACACAAACCTCTTTATATTTTGTTTTGTAACCAGCTACACAAACCTCTTTATATTTTGTTTTCTAACCAGCTATAAAAACCTCTTTATATTTTGTTTTGTAACTAGCTACACAAACCTCTTTATATTTTGTTTTGTAACTAGCTACACAAACCTCTTTATATTTTACTTATAAAGAGTTACATACATTTTGAGCCCACCCCAGTGCCTAACGTACAAATCTCATGACTTATGACGTTAAAAACCAGGTTTTGTTACCCGTGGAGGGTAAATTACAAGTAGTCTAATTTGTAGTTTTGAACTTATTAATAAAGCAAACAAACAATTATTCTCTAATACGAGATGTATACAGATTTAAGGCTATCCTATCGGGTTGTGTTGTTGATGTTGATGGTTTGTGTTCTGTTGCAAAGAATCCTCCGGACTCCAAATTTTATAGATCATTAACTGGGGAGACAAATGTTATTAGTGATTAGACCCAGCTTTGTGTGGATCACCGGATCAAACAAGACAGTATATCAAGGTTATACTTTATTACACCCACTAAACAACGTTTATTTAAACATTCTGACAAAATAATAATTCAATTATATACTGATCAAATAGTTTATTTTAAACCACGTGAGCAAATATACTCACCTAGTTACTTTATTTACACAATTTAAATTAGATGTTATTTGAAGATATACACAGCTATGACGACCAAATTGTTAACACTGTCTGAGAAGTTGAAGTTTGTGTGTGAGTTAAGAGGAAGAAAATCAAAACGAGTCCTGTCTGTTATGTCCTCCATAAGTAACACAACAACAAGTTCAAAACGAGTCCTGTCTGTTATGTCCTCCATAAGTAACACAACAACAAGTTCAAAACGAGTCCTGTCTGTTATGTCCTCCATAAGTAACACAACAACAAGTTCAAAACGAGTCCTGTCTGTTATGTCCTCCATAAGTAACACAACAACAAGTTCAAAACGAGTCCTGTCTGTTATGTCCTCCATAAGTAACACAACAACAAGTTCAAAACGAGTCCTGTCTGTCATGTCCTCTATAAGTAACACAACAACAAGTTACACTAAAGTCTATATGCACGTGCGATGACGCTCTAGTTTCTAGAGCACACCTTAAAGTATTTTTTCGGGAAAGATACATATTATTAGATACCTCTTATTTACGCCTGAAATACCACACTTTAGTTTAAACCGTAGAGTTTTTTTTTTTTTTGAATTCTCGCGATAAGCAATGAACAACGTGATAAAACACACCAGCCTAATTCTATCTTATTTAATTTTCTATAAACACAGTGCATTTAAATATCCGCGATAAAACAAACGATCCTAGTTACATATTATTTACTTTAGAAAACACAATTTCTTTTGAAACGTGACCAGAGTAAGTCGATTTATTGTTTACCTCAGATGCGTTACGAGTTAATCTTGAAATAAAGTTTGCTGTGCGTATTTTTTACGCTCTATATTACAAAAACATAGAACAAAATAATTCATATATACATTACTCTCTAAGGTCTGTTTGTTATTTCTACCGTTCCGTGACAAAAATAAAATTCGAATAAATACCATATCAAACTATTAATAAAATTAATAATACCTACTATTAATAGTATCTAATCACTAAACCTAGTAAAAAAGTTTATTTAAACTTACGTTCGTATAATTTAACAATTATTCTTATTAAACGTTCACATTTTAGCTTTTTAGAATTAAAACACAAGTAATTTGTCCTATAACAAAAACCGATATCCGTAGTTTAATCAATAATGAGAACAAAATAAATATAAATCAATATTTATGTCTGCTTACGTCGTTTTGCAGAGCTTTTCATTATAGGCCCTAAGCAAACACAAAACGTTATATATTTTTCGACGCAGCACAGCGGATCAAAATATGTCCGAGTTTGTTTCTTTTTATTTTATTTTTCAAGTATAAACTTAAAGCAAAAGGCTCCATCTATTGAATAATTGGAGATCTATTTTCAGCTGAGACTGGGGACGATTCCTACTCGTTTAATGAAAAAAAAGAAAAGGAAATGAATTAAAGACTTTGAAAACCAAAGTATATTTTCCATACCTAAGAACTAAACATTTTAGTTGAACTACGCGAAGTAACTAAGTGCATTAACTAGCACACATTTAATGTAATAAAAAGTGTACGTATAAATAACAACACACATTTAATGTAATAACATGCATTTAATTTAATAAGTGTACACATGAGGACATATATCAATACGTACACAAATGACTAGAAGATTAGAACGTTTTGTAGATTATATATCACTGTTGTTATATCCAAATAGAACATATAACACTACATACAATAATATACGACTACAATACAATAACGTTTTATTGATTATATATCACTGTTGTTATATCCAAATAGAATATATAACACTACATGCAATAATATATGATTACAGTACAAGAACGTTTTATTGATTATATATCACTGTTGTTATATCCAAATAGAACATATAACACTACATACAATAATATACGACTACAATACAATAACGTTTTATTGATTATATATCACCGTTGTTATATCCAAATAGAACATGTAACACTACATACAATAAAATACGACTACATTACAAAAACGTTTTGTAGATTATATATCACTGTTGTTATATCCAAATAGAACATATAACACTACATACAATAATATACGACTACAATACAATATCGTTTTATTGATTATATATCACTGTTGTTATATCCAAATAGAACATATAACACTACATACAATAATATACGACTACAATACAATATCGTTTTATTGATTATATATCACTGTTGTTATATCCAAATAGAACATATAACACTACATACAATAATATACGACTACAATACAATAACGTTTTATTGATTATATATCACCGTTGTTATATCCAAATAGAACATATAACACTACATACAATAATATACGACTACAGTACAAGAACGTTTTGTAGATTATATATCACTGTTGTTATATCCAAATAGAACATATAACACTTCATACAATAATATACGACTACAGTACAAGAACGTTTTGTAGATTATATATCACTGTTGTTATATCCAAATAGAACATATAACACTTCATACAATAATATACGACTACAGTACAAGAACGTTTTGTAGATTATATATCACTGTTGTTATATCCAAATAGAACATATAACACTACATACAATAATATACGACTACAGTACAAGAACGTTTTATTGATTATATATCACTGTTGTTATATCCAAATAGAACATATAACATTACATATAACAATACATGACTACAGTATAAACAATTTCGTACATTTGGTATTACTACTGTTATATTAATATATTTGCATAATTGAAAGATGAAAACATGTTTACAACTGTCAGCACATTAAAACTGATCACTAAAATGTTCAGTAAATGAACGGAAGACGATAAGAAACGAGAGAACCAAAGAATAAACAGTAAGAAAACAGAGAACCAATAGCCCTACTTCCGTCATTCATCTCAGTGTATTTTTTTTATTCCTTCTCAGGTTCCGTTAAATTTATTATTTACGTTCATCCATTCCATTTTCTTAGTTATATTTGTCCGAACATCTTTAATACCTCAGGAATCAGAGGTCTGAAACTAGTTCAAAATAAATATATGAGTTTGGTTTATTTGTAATAAATTTGATAATTACTGAAATTAAACGGTAGAGGTCACACTTTTTGAAATGATGTTTAGTTTAGTTCTTAAAGTGTCCACTGCGGTCTGGTAATGGTAAAAATTATTGTTTAATGGAATCTGGTTCGGATAGAATTAATTTGAACGAAATAAGATTAACTCATTGACTATCTTGATCTAAACGACCATTTTCAGGGCGAGGATATATAAATAACTTCCGTACACAGAAATTTGTTTTCTATGGTCCGCTAACACTAAATGTTTCACTTTTCCAAACAATACTGAAATCAGACCTAACTACACATGTCAGAGGCTATACAGTCAGGTTGTTTCATTGATACAGTAGTGACTGGAAATACGAAAATACTTCTAAAGTGTGTTTTACGTATCTAAAACCCTTAATAAAATTATACTTTTTCAGTGCACTTTATATGAAAGTAGATACTGCAGATAACGAAAAGCTCGTAACTACCGCGTTTCCGCATTCGCACGGTGGCAGCACAATCGTCAGGGTCCTTCACCTTGTTTGTTGTTACCTTCTCTGGACGCGGACTATTACCGGGTAAATACGCAACGTTTGGTCCTTATATGTCGTATGTGACTTGTTTAGGAACGTGAAGTAACTGATATATAAATACCTTGTATGTATTGTATTTGTGTATTACAATTTTTCTTTTCCTAAAGTGAATCATGATGTTTTAAATGGGCGATAATATAGGCCTTGTTATTGATTTCATTGTCATCTAGGCCTCAAAAAACAAGTATAGAGTAGGTGCATGACGAAACAAAACAATGTCAGTTTTATGGTGATAGTGAGCTTGTAACATTCTTTGATTTTTATGCTTAAGAAGGCTAGGGTTTTGTCATGGATGAGTATTTTAATTACGTTCGGGACAGGTGGAACAACCTAATATAAAACAGACAAAATAAAGAACACGAACTATGCTTACTTAGTTATAAGTTACAGATATGTCATATTGAAACTGTATGTTACGAGAAAGATGTCATAGCGTGCACAGTTTTGAAGTTATTATATCACTCCATGAATTCCTGGATTGAATGTGAACTCTGGCTAGACATCCTGGCTTGACATCCTGGCTAGACATCCTGGCTTGACATTCTGGCTAGACATCCTGGCTTGACATCACTGTTGCAGTCCGATTCAGACGTTTTGTTTAGCGAGCTGTCCTCTCCTTTTCTTCCGATGTCTGTGAAGCCGTCCACGGAAACACACTTGGAACTGCGTTTGGTCGCAAACATTTTGCTTGAGGAAAGATAATTATTTATAAAAGATATGTATCATTAAAATCCACTTGTACATGTATATGTTATGATGTGCAACTTGTCATACTTTTAAATATTGACAACATTGGGTTCATATGAAGTCATAAAGGCTCTAGAAGCAAAAAATAAAAACTGATTAGTGATGGTGGCAGGTGGTGTGTGTGTGAGAATGTGTTATTGTGTGTGAGTGTGTAGACATGTATGTGTGTGTTCCTTGGCCCCTGTGGTGGTGGTGGTTGAGTTAGGAGAGGAAAGTAGTAGGTGTCATTTTTTTTGTTTTAAAATACTGGAATGATAATTACCAAAAGATATTTTTACTGTAGTAATCTGTCGTTATGAAGTGATCATGGCACACGACACGGCTTGATCCAGGATCCCTCACACGAAACTTATCCTCAGGATCAGTTCTTCTAATGGCCAGAATCCAGAGATTTCGAACATTCTCTTTCTTTACTCGCATTAGACAGAAATCTGTGCCCACCACGATTTTTGCATAATGTAACACAACATTCTGTTTACGGCATATTGTTGTTTTCTGTTAAACTGATGATGTCAAACACCGAAAACAACCAGACAAATATGGCGCTTGGACCCTCTCGATTGTGCTGTCCCCCTGCGACTACGTCAGAACCATAATATTACAAGTCGACCATTGTAGTACAGTTCAGATACATTTAAAAACAAAACATTATTTTGATTATTCACAACAATATGGTATTTTACTCTTTCTATTGTTCTTGCATTCTAGAATGATACTTGAAAGTTCACACTTGTTTAAGTTCAATAACTATTTCCCGCCCCTCGTGGAAATGACATAACCCCAAAAACCTGGGAGATGTGAATACAATTTGTTAAAGTGCTGTTATGAAATACTAGTGATAACGATAGCTTACAGAAAAACTGTGTCAAATGTCAAGAAATGACAGGGAAGTTATATCGTCTTTCCTGTTAAAATAGAACCGACAGACACATAAGTTAATAGGTGTATGTACATATGGAAAACAACTAACTAGCCTGTATATGACAAAGAGTACTTAAACAGAACACTATATCAAATTTCAAACGTATTGATAAATAGGTGCATTTCCATATAATACCAAAAACACTAGTAATATGGCTGATTAACCCTGAAAATACAGCATTCTCAGAAAAAAATGAGTTATAAATGGTATTGGGTTAGAACCAAAAATTTCAGTAGTGTGTCCAAAATCTACAAAAATTATGACCTAAGAAGTCTGACATCGGCGATCTTTTTGAAAGATATAAAAGTAAATTAGTTTTATTTGGAAGAATGCCAACTCTGCTTTCGGAAACTTGTAGAAAAACAATGATGGTAGCGAAGATTCGAAATCAAAATAAAACTAATAATACTAGATGAAGAACGTTCAAGTATTTTTTACAGGTTATAAACTTGCAATATTTTATAGTGTAGCCTCCACGTTCAACAGATATAATTAGGCTTAGCAAAGATTCGAAATCAAAATAAAACTAATAACACTAGATGAAGAACGTTCAAGTATTTCTTATAGGTTACAAACTTGAAATATTCTTTAATGAAGATTCCATGTTCAATAAACATAATTAGGCTTAGCAAAGATTCGAAATCAAAATAAAACTAATAATACCAGATGGAGAATGTTCAAGTACTTGTTATAGATTATGAACTTGCAATGACTTATAATGAAAACTCCATGTTGAATAGATACAATTAGGCTTAGCAAAGATTCGAAATCAAAATAAAACTAATAATATTAGATGAAGAACGTTCAAGTATTTGTTATAGGTTATAAACTTGCCATACTTTATAATGAAGACTCCTTGTTCAATAGATATAATTAGATTTATCTGAATGCGAGTTTTTTATGGATTTTTGATTTTTTAGAAAAAACAACAACATAATTTCAAACCAAAAACTGCATGTTTTTAGTTTTAGACTTTCAAAGTCTATACTGTAAGGTTAAAACTACCGTTAAAATGCAGATTAACGAGTCATGCGACAAACACTGCTGATATGAATTTGAGGCTCGAACAGATTGTTTCAGAACTGCATATTGACGTCGTTTGGTTTACTTATATACGCGGATCACGTATGCGCTAGATTCTGAACTTACATTATCTAAGACTTTAATATCCCTTGATTTTAATAGCATTGTGAAAGAAAGAAATGTGGATTAACTTTGCATTGCAGGACCATCTAGCGAGAGAACATCAACAAATCACACATTCTCGAACAGGTGAGATACCAAGAACACAAAATTCGGCGACATAAACTATCCATTTCTCAGGCAACTGAACGCATCATGATCAAGAATATTTCGGTTTGTAAAAGTAACACAAATTCCTGATAAAGAATCTGCTGTAATATTAATTGAATAATTGTGAAATAAAATTAGCGCAGGGAAACTGTCGTCCACGGACATTAGAAGGATTATGAAAAGCTTAATTAATTTAAGCATGACGGATTCTTTAGCAATGGTAACTATGCTGCAGGGCTATATCAAGATGCACATTCGTTAGACAGAATATGACTGGACTGTAAGGATTATTCCGCACTCAGCCTCCATATATACCATTTTTTAGTTCAAATATTGAGATTATTTTGTGAGAGGTAGTGAATGAAAACGAGTATTTTTACGAACAAGTACAAACATAAAGGTTCAATAAATTAATTATCTTTAATATTTGATCTACAGAGAGAACGATGCGAAGCGAGAGAGCTGATTGCATAATTAGAGCATCAAGTGATTACACAAACAGTTTTCGTCGAAATAAAAATAGTGAAGTTAGGTAAATATTTATTGGTTCATTAAGAGCACGCCCCTTTCTGTAAACACGTTTTATTGGTTGTTATACGAATCAGCATCTGAATATTCGGTTTGGTTGTTTTTTAGTACACTCAAACACTTTTTTTTTCATTTTCGTCTCTCTCTGTTTATATTTCTGTTTATTTCTATCAACGTTACACTTGTGTGTTAATAAACATATTTTATATATTTAGATACCGTTAAATGGCTCCTTGTAGAATTTAAATACTAATATGTTCCGATACTTTAATAAAAGAAAACAACAACACTACCTCCTTTTCACGTTTCGTATTTCAGTAAGTAAAATTATTTTGTGAATATAAAAAAAAAAACACATTAAGTTTGAAACTACGATCAGTTTTAAGTAAGGGTTTCCATATAAACGACGTTTATTCATTCACTGACAACGATAAATAGGTCCTTGTGGTGAATATTTATAATATGTTATACACGTATTGCTACCCATTTCGGAAAACAGGATAAACCTAGTACTATTTCCCATATCCGTGGTCATTCTTCCTCAAATATTAAAATTTCAAACGTAAATGTGTGTGTAATATTATGTTGAATTTGTTTTAATGTGAACTTAATATATTTTTATGAATGTGATATCGTATTCACATCGCATGAGTAAACAAAATATAATATTGTATTGTGTAATCTATCGGAAGATAAAATTCATTTCCGCGTAAGAAGCCACTGGAGAAAAAAGATAAAGTACATTCACTGACTTGACGTAGATAATTTTACGCAATAAGTTTTATAATGTCAGCTTTACTCTTTTCATGTAGTCTATTTTATGGTAGACAGCATAATTTTATTTGCATAGACTAGGCCTACTGTTTCCTTTCTCACGCACGATATTCTAATAGTGAGTGAGGTTTAACATATGATGTATCAGTAGATGTACAGTTAATGACCTATAAATAAATAGGCCTAAAATACTATATTATAAGTTAAGTGTTAACTCAAACTTAACCAAAAATGTTAAGTCTGCGTTTAATTTATGTTAACGATAAAATTACCGGTTCGACTAGCAGACGAGAGATGCGTATATCAACGAAAAAAAAATCCTTTTGCGCACCTTCACCTGAAGGAAGTGTGACCACTGCAGTGAATATGGCGGACAAAAAAGAAAGCAAACAAAGAGAGATATTATATATATACCAAACCTGATTCAATACTGATTTTTTTTTTTTAAATAAAGGGCACTTTTGGAATTAGCATATTAAAGAGAACAATACAAGTGATGACGTTGTTAGAGTAGCTGATTGGTGGAGACGTTGTGACGTCTCATTCAATGTCATTGAATGAGCGAAAGGTGCCTCGCTTTTGTGACAAGTAAGGATGAAAAGAATTATCCAGCGTTCACTAATTGGTGGAAAATTAACGAGCACGTGAACAATAGTCGATATATATTTACGTAGATAAGTTATGTTTAACGAACAATACAATATATACATATAATCTTTGATTTGACTTCCCCATAAAGTCACTGTACCAAAATATAAGACTGGCTTGTTTGGCTTTTTGGTGCACGACGGATTAGCTAGCGCATCATAAACTCTTCTGTCCACCCACATGCACGTAAAATGAAACGCTTCGCTGTTGAATAAATGAAAAAAACTAACTTTTCTGATGGTAAAGAAGAGCCGAAACTCAATCTAAATTTGAATTTTAAGCATTTTGAATAAATATTAGTTTCATTTTTGCAATTGTATAATTAGAAACTAACAAAATTTAGTAGTTGTTGTTACTCAGAAGATAAGATTAACAGTTGTTGTTACTCAAGAAGATAAGATTAATAGTTGTTGTTACTCAGAGGATAAGATTAACAGTTGTTGTTACTCAGAAGATAAGATTATTAGTTGTTGTTACTAAGAAGATAAGATTAATAGTTGTTGTTACTCAGAAGATAAGATTAATAGTTGTTTTTACTCAGAAGATAAGATTAATAGTTGTTTTTACTCAGAAGATAAGATTAATAGTTGTTTTTACTCAGAAGATAAGATTAATAGTTGTTTTTACTCAGAAGATAGGATTAATAGTTGTTGTTACTGAGAAGATAAGATTAACAGTTGTTGTTACTCAAGAAGATAAGATTATTAGTTGTTGTTACTAAAAAGATAAGATTAATAGTTGTTGTTACTCAGAAGATAATATTAACAGTTGTTGTTACTCAGAAGATAAGATTAATAGTTGTTATTACTAAGAAGATAAGATTAATAGTTGTTGTTAATCAGAAGATAAGATTAATAGTTGTTTTTACTCAGAAGATAAGATTAATAGTGTTGTTACTGAGAAGATAAGATTAATAGTTGTTGTTACTCAGAGGATAAAATTAATAGTTGTTTTTATTCAGAAGATAAGATTAATAGTTGTTGTTACTCAGAAGATAAGATTAATAGTTGTTGTTACTGAGAAGATAAAATTAATAGTTGTTTTTACTCAGAAGATAAGATTAATAGTTGTTGTTACTGAGAAGATAAGATTAATAGTTGTTGTTACTCAGAAGATAAGATTAATAGTTGTTGTTACTGAGAACATAAGATTAATAGTTGTTTTTACTCAGAAGATAGGATTAATAGTTGTTGTTACTGAGAACATAAGATTAATAGTTGTTTTTACTCAGAAGATAGGATTAATAGTTGTTGTTACTGAGAAGATAAGATTAATAGTTGTTTTTACTCAGAAGATAAGATTAATAGTTGTTGTTACTGAGAAGATAAGATTAATAGTTGTTGTTACTCAGAGGATAGGATTATAAGCTGAAATGAATGAATGAAACTTTGTAGAATGGACGACAACTGCCTGTTGTGGAGACACAAGTGTGGAAGAAGACGTTTCGAAAGTCTTCCGCCTGTAGTCTTCAATTCGTATGTGTGTGTCTATTTCTTTGTATGTTTTGGGTTAGTCTTCAAGTCGTATGTGTGTGTCTACTTCTTTGTATGTTTCGGGTTAAATTATAATAACCCGGGGCGGTCAGAAACAATTGTTTCTCTTCACCCCACACGCGGCTAGAGTTAAATTAGCGCATAATTAAAAATTTCTTAACTGGACTGGAGTAATACTTATTTTTTAAACTACAGTGGTGGAAGTAAGTTACCTTGTGATGTTGGCAAGTTTTACTTTCTCTTGTATGAGCGTCGGTCGAAGCTGCGAAAAGAGTCGGCGATTAGAAGTTCAGCTTACACTTTCTCGAAGATATCTTGGCGTAGATATGGTCGCAGCGGAAAGAACAGGGAGATACAAAGCCAGCACGTCGACACAGTTAAAACACGTCACTGTGTCTTACGAAAAGTTTAACGCAAAGACGGGCCTCTTTTCAGGGCTTGGATCTATAGATCCAATGAAACTGAGATTTTGCCGTGGGGAAAAACAAGAGTACCCCGAATAAACCCACTTTCACTGGTGGGGCGCCGAATAATCTACCCGACCAGTGCCCAACACTGAAAGTTAAGTGGCATATATGATTAGATATTTGAGTTTTCATTCAGAGCGTGAATAAAGTTGTACAAAGAGAGATATCGCTATCACGTTCGCGGGCTGGCGGCTAGTACTGGAAGTTGTCTTGTTAATTGGGTACGATTACATGCTTTTTTATATAATTGTAATGGTAGAGAGATTAGTCTATTCTTGAGAGCAGTGATGTTGCTTGCTTTCTCAAGGTAAACAGTCGGTGTGCGTGCAGGGAGACGATATGCCAGTCAAATGGTGAGATTCTGGGTTTGTTTCAGATTTTTAGATGTTTAACAGGTGTGTTTGCTGTAATCATGTTTCCGTATTCTATGATTGGGCGAATGTATATGATAAAAGTAGTTTTATGTTAGTTTTCTATTGAATGTGATGACTAGAAGTTTTATGTTAGTTTCCTATTGAATGTGATGACTAGAAGTTTTATGTTAGTTTTCTATTGAATGTGATGACTAGAAGTTTTACGTTAGTTTCCTATTGAATGTGATGACTAGAAGTTTTATGTTAGTTTCCTATTGAATGTGATGACTAGAAGTTTTATGTTAGTTTTCTATTGAATGTGATGACTAGAAGTTTTACGTTAGTTTCCTATTGAATGTGATGACTAGAAGTTTTACGTTAGTTTCCTATTGAATGTGATGACTAGAAGTTTTATGGCTGGGGAAACATTGAAGCTCAATATTCATCATTTTCAGTTTGACTTTTGAAATGAATTTCTTTTTCCTGGAGATTTTGCGTTTGAAGATTATGGCCTGAGTTTTGACTGCATTGAGCGCTACCCAACAGGTGTTGCACCAGGCTGTTATACTGTGAAGTGTGGGACTTTCGAGGTTCACGTGACGTGCTCCATACTGCTATGTCGTCGGCATATTGAGGTACACGTCAATTTCAGGAATGGAATGCCATTAACACACATGACATATGAAAAGGGGCTGAGTACAGATCCTTGGTGAACGCCTGCCGAGAGGTGAACGCTGTGAGATGTTGCATTGTTAATTTTTACTTTAGCTGTTATGATGTGTGTGTGTGTGTTTTTTTTATTTTAAACTTGGTAGTCGTCTAGGTTTTAAAAACGTTTCAGGGGGAAACTCCAAAGGCAAATTTGGGGCGCTCAGAAACTATTGTTCCTCTTCAGCCCCACACGTGTATGAAGGTTAAAGTAATCTTGAAGAGTAAGGTAAAAGCTTGGTTTGTTTATGATGTGGTTGATTTCTGGTGGTCGACTTGGGGTTAGACGAAGACCAATTGAGCCAGAGGAGAACAGGAAGAAACCAATGTGTGTGTTATTTTATTTTAAGCTTAGTAAGTGTTTTGTCTTTAAAGACCTTTGGAGAGACTCCAAAGGCAAACCCGGGGCGCTCAGAAACTTCTGTTTCTCTTCAGCCCCGTGCATGAAAAAAAAGGTTAATGTCATCCGTGATTGAAAGATAAACACTTGGTTGCTTAGTGACTTGGTAGATTTCTGCTGGTCGACTTGGGGGTGTTTCGGGGTAGTTGCAATGAAGGCCAGAGAGACGAAGTGAGGAAAAAAATAACAAAACTAACGTAACGAGCAGGGTAAATAGGGTAGAGTAGGGAAACGTATTAACTTAGATTCCATATGCAATGAAGAGAAGGGACAGGGTAACGGATCACCTTTTCAGGGCCTGGATAAAGAAATGCCCAAATTTTGTTGTAAGGGAAACGGGAGTACCCCGAGAAAACCCACTTTCACGATCAGAGCGCTGAATAATCTACTCTGACTTTGCCCTGGATAGCTGGGGAATTTACATCAAGTAATTATGGAGGGGTTAGATATGGCCAATTTTCATTGGAGAGGGACTGCACTTGTCGGAGCCTAGAAGGTAACTTTCTAAGTGTCAGCGAGCGACTTTGGCTCTCTAGTCTTTCTATTTTGGTGAGTTTCGATCGTAGTCTTATAGCCATGTGTGACTAAAAAAAATAAAACTAAACTAACGTGGCAGGGGTTCAGTTTAGAGAGAGAAATCAGAAGAGTTCTCTCTTCAACTGGGGTGTTCAGGAACTTTGTAGTTCCTCTTCGTCCCCTTACATGAGAAATGTTTTAAGATATTCGTGGAACTTTATTTTTAACATTTCAAAAAAAAAAAAAAGTGTAGTGGTGTATTTGTGAGTGAGAGGAAGGACGGGAGAACTGGACGAAAGCAGCGAAAGTGAAGTGAGCCAAACCTTGGCTCGAGGATGGAGTACACTGGCGGCTGGCGAATTGGTTTTTAAAATTTACTGTAATTGAATAGATACCCTTGACTGGGAAAACGGCCCTTTTCAGAATGAGGCTGGGACCTTCAGGTCCGATGCCAGAGATTTTGCTGTGGGGGGAAACGGGAGTGCCCCGAGAAAACCCACTTTCACGGCCTGGGCGCCGAATAATCTACCCAGACCGTGCCCGGAAGTAGCTGGGAAAGAAAAAACAAACAAACACAAAATTAAAAAAAAAAAAAAAAAACTGATGAACTACGTTGATGGTGTACGTGGAAACTGTTAGCTGCAGTCTTGTAGATCGGGTGGTAACTTCATCATGAACTTGTTTCCACACTTGAAGCCCATTGGTGCAACTGAGAAACGTGGTCTTGGTGGTGGAACTACTGGCTGTTCTTCGGTGAGTTTTTCTTCGCTGGTTAGCCATGTGTGTAGGTGTTCACGGTCTTTTATAGTGTCCTGGTGGATTGTGCAAGCGTGTCATTATTGGTTGGATTATCACTGTTTCTGATTGGAGGAGAGATTTCCTGTAGATTCAACCAATGGCAGACACAGGTTACTCACCTCTACTCCAGAATTTCTGTTTAGTGAAGGTTTAATAGTGTTAATATAAAATAATTCTTTGAGATTTCTTGTCTTCCAGAATTTGTCTGTGTTGATGATTCTAGTTTTCTCCCAGTTTATTCTGTGTCCAGTTAACGTCACGTGCTCTGTAATGGCTGAATTTTGTGTTTTCATGAGTCTTGTACTATCTTTATGTTCTTTTATTCTTGTCATGAGTTTTCTTTCTGTTTCTCCAATGTATGTATCATTGTAGGAACACGGAATTACATAGATGACGTTTTTGAGATTCTCTTTGGTAGGTCGCTGTTTGTTGTTTTACCAGAATGGACCTTAAGGTATTGTAGAATTACCACCGGTCTTCTGTGTTGAATTTTTTGGCTATAAGTTTGAGTTTTTCACTGAAATCTTGTAGGTAAATGGTGGTAACTTTGTGATCTTTTCTTTCTGTTGTGGTCTTCTTCAAGAAGGAGGTGTAACCATTCTGTTTAAAACTCTCTACGATCTTTAGGCATTCTGCTTCAATGGATGTCTTATCGCAAATGTTTTCTGTTCTTTTGTTTAGTCACTGAATTATTTGGCCCCACGGTCATGAAAACTTTCCAGCCTTCTTAGAATATCTCAATTCCGTAAACAAAAGAATCTAGTTCACTATGGAAATAGAGAAAGAAAACAGTCTTTCGTTTCTTAACATACTCATCCACAAACAAACAAGACAAATAACTGTAACTGTATACAGAAAACCCACCCACATGGACAGATACCATCACTTCCAGTCCTGTAATCCAACCTTGATATAAACGTGGTATATTTTCTTAATTAAATAGTTATTACCTGGGATGAAATAATATATTCTAATCTTTATAAATAATAGCGTAAAATATATATTCAACTAGGCATACTGATTGTCAGTTATATATTTATATTTTCCCTAATTAGGTGGTTTACTATGACAGGAAGTAAATATTAACAAACAGTTTATTCTTGTTTGATATGTTTTGGATAGTCAGTAGGATGATGTGTGATACTAAAAACCATAAAACACGTTAAAAGACTTTATAACCAAAGACATTTTTGTTTTATGAGTATACTACTACATAAAGAATGGAAAACAGATTTAGTTTACAATAAAAGTTTGGTATATTTCATAGCTATTATACAGTAAATGTCTGGATTCTAGCTAGCGACATTTTAGCATCCAATATCAATTATTATTGCATTAATTATTGTAATGTACTTTTATTAAATATATAGTTTGTATTTAAGATATTCACTTCTATTCACTTCATCCAATTATAGCGGCCACGATCTTAGTGTTAATTATAGCGGCCACGATCTTAGTGTTAATTATAGAGGTCACGTTCTTAGTGTTAATTATAACGGCCACGTTCTTAGTGTTAATTATAGCGGCCACGTTCTTAGTGTTAATTATAGTGACCACGTTCTTAGTGTTAATTATAGCGGCCACGTTCTTAGTGTTAATTATAGCGGCCACGTTCATAGTGTTAATTATAGCGGCCACGTTCTTAGTGTTAATTATAGCGGTTACGTTCATAGTGTTAATTATAGCGGTTACGTTCTTAGTGTTAATTATAGCGGCCACGATCTTAGTGTTAATTATAGTGACCACGTTCTTAGTGTTAATTATAGCGGCCACGTTCTTAGTGTTTCCTAGTAGTGTATTTGTAGACTTGTTGTCCTCTCTCAGTTAGTGACCTTCATAATTTATCTAAGGCTACGGAGGACGTGTAAGTTGGACTATTTAAATCCATTGAGACAACAGGAAGGTTTAGATGGACTGTGGTAATAAACAATACGTGTATCACCAGAACTATTCTCATGCTACGATAAAAAACAGTAAAATTTACGTTTTCAGCATACTGTTGAGGGCGTATTTGTATTAGTGTTTCCGCCCACACGCGTGACAAAATCACTGTACTAAAAGTAGGCTATTTCAAGCCAGTTGCGTAACAAGAACACAATATCAAAACACACCGTTAAGTGTTAAGTTATGGGGCGAGTCCTCTCTTTTAGTGTGCTTCCAAACAGAATGGACTGTAGAAGACGCGTATATATGTTGTGGCGCTGATGTGTTCGTCACAGTTTTATAGACCAGTAAAAGTCTATAGAAGTGCACATTTAGGTGCTGAACCAGCCTTTAACGTTTGCAAGATGCTGTCTTACGACTGTACCATTATATTTCTTTTGTGCTAAGATAAATAAAACAGTAAATGTTAGGCAAAAAACAGAGTCCAAATCTACCTGAACAGCACTGTCACTTCTACTTTAAAGAGTTTAAAGTTTAATGTGAGTTATACATCTTAAATAATTACGTGTAATTGTTGCAGAAAACATGCAAGTTTTCTGAAGAATCTAGTTATTACAGCATCGAGTGAGAAACGTTATAAATTGTACGGTGATGAGAATTATGTTTCGCTACATATGGTTTTATTTCTTTATATTACTATTAACCAGAACAGAGACATGAGACAGAACAAGGTGAAGGAAACAATTCACTGTCAAAATAAGTTTAATTTATTACGTTGGGCTGACAAACATCACATTGTTTTGTTACCTTGAAGGTGTTATTTCATTAAACTGTATTTAGGTGTGGGTTTTAAAAGTTACAAAACTAAACTGCAAGTTAACCCTATGAACTAGGCTGTTCAGTAAAGTTTAATAAGTCGCTTCTTTTTAATGAGTGGTCAGTTTTTCTTATAAAATGATTATCACATCACAACACATGATACAATAATGTTTAGCATTGAAAAAACAAACTACAAAGGCGTTTACACAGGAACAAACTAAAAGGGCGTTTACACAGGGACATATTAGAAGGGTGTTTTCACAGGGACATATTGAAAGGGTGTTTACACAGGGACATATTAGAAGGGTATTTACACAGGGACATATTGGAAGGGCGTTTACACAGTTCAAGCATTTTTTGGCATGTGTGGGATAATTGTTTTATTTAAAAACAAACCGTCTGTGAATTCAGATAAATATAGAACACAAATATGGGTTAAGTGTCTGTCAAAGATAGGAAGATTTATGAAAGGTTTACTTAATTGGACACAAATGTGCGTTAAATGTCTGTCAAAGATAGGAAGATTTATGAAAGATTTACTTAAACCGACACAAATGTGCGTTAAATGTCTGTCAAAGATAGGAAGACTTATGAAAGGTTTACTTAAACCGACACAAATGTGCGTTAAATATCTGTCAAAGATAGCAAGATTTATGAAAGGTTTACTTAAACCGACACAAATGTGCGTTAAGTGTCTGTCAAAGATAGGAAGATTTATGAAAGATTTACTTAAACCGACACAAATGTGCGTTAAATGTCTGTCAAAAATAGGAAGATTTATGAAAGATTTACTTAAACCCATTATCGAAATAATTTTACAGAAATCCGTGAAATAAAAATCTCAGCAACTTAGCTTGTGAAACTAATTAATTAATTTAATTATTCTATTTAATTAGCAGCGCTTGGTGAGGTGTTATTACCTTAACCATATACTAACAAATAAGAGAAGTGTGTGATTACTTGCTACCTGTTACCAGGTGTGTATACAACTAACCAACCCATTAACCTGTTACCAGGTGTGTATACAACTAACCAACTCATTAACCTGTTACCAGGTGTGTATACAACTAACCAACTCATTAACCTGTTACCAGGTGTGTATACAGCTAACTAACTCATTAACCTGTTACAAGGTGTGTATACAACTAACCAACTCATTAACCTGTTACCAGGTGTGTATACAGCTAACTAACTAATTAACCTGTTACCAGGTGTGTATACAACTAACCAACTCATTAACCTGTTACCAGGTGTGTATACAACTAACCAACTCATTAACCTGTTACCAGATGTTTATACAACTAACCAACTCATTAACCTGTTACCAGATGTTTATACAACTAACCAACTCATTAACCTGTTACCAGGTGTGTATACAACTAACCAACTCATTAACCTGTTACGAGGTGTGTATACAGCTAACTAACTAATTAACCTGTTACCAGATGTTTATACAACTAACCAACTCATTAACCTGTTACCAGGTGTGTATACAACTAACCAACTCATTAACCTGTTACCAGGTGTGTATACAACTAACTAACTCATTAACCTGTTACCAGGTGTGTATACAACTAACCAACACATTAACCTGTTACCAGGAGTGTATACAACTAACCAACTCATTAACCTGTTACCAGGTGTGTATACAACTGACTAACTTAAATTACTTCTCAACCTGCTGATCACGAGTTCGAATCTACATCCCACAAAACATTGTCGTCTTTTCAACCTAGGGGGAGTTGAGTTATAATGCAACTCACAATTCTTTAGTAAAAGAGTAGCCCAAGAGTTGGCGGTGGGTGGTAATGACAAGCTGCCTTCCATCTCGTCTTAAACTGCTAAATTAGGGACGACTAGCATAGATAGCCCTGGTAAGGCTTAAGGCAAACAATTGAAACCAAACTTATCAACGAAAACAGGTTTATATAATTATTCCAATTAATAGACTAACCAGGTATGATGCTAACCCTAATTAATGTAGTTACCAACGTTCAGAGAAGTTAATAGTTATCCTAATTAATCGTTTTATTACCATCGTTCAGTAGTCTACGATAAACCTAATTGATATCCTTATTGTACAAGGATATATGTGAACGTGTATTTACTATATTCTTTTTCAGCCTAAAAACAAAATTTTCCCTTTTTTGACAGATGTCATGAAGGTAATGCACCTTTATTCATTGGTATATTCTTCAAGTTTGAATATCTCTTTTCTTAGCGTGGATTCTGTGGACTTCAGTGAAAAGATTATTACCACTGCTAAAAATATTCTGCAGAAGAGAGTAAAAACATTCTCTATATCTACACGTCAAGAATAATACGTTGTTTACAGCTCAGTGAAAGCTGTGTATTTGATATCCAGTCAAGATTCAGCTACACAATGATTATTGTTCCCTGTGTCCACGAATCTCAGGATCCCAGTACTTTTTATACCTGAGTCACGTGCAGTTCGCATCGCCATCTTGTCATTATCAGATTCTCTGGAACTTCGTTAATCTGCGTGAATAATTTACCTGCACGTTTCATTAACCCAAAAGAAGACTGCTAATAGGCTATAAAATGAACATTTAAAGGGTGTCGATGTTCCTAGGTTCTACACTAACTAGCTCTAGTGTAAGCAATTCTATCCTGTTGTTCTTCCTTCTTAGTAATCAGTTAAACCAACTGACCTTTGTGCACTTCTAGTGAAAACATTTCATACAGTGTTATTTTATACTGTTATAAACTGACTTTTTTGTACTTGTTTCGTGTGAGTTTGAAATATAATATTCGTATCGACTTTTCACTTGTTTACTTAATTGGTATTAGCCCAGCGTCCAAGGCAGTGAAAGACTTTCTCCTAGTGACGAAATGATAGTGACGTCTTGAAGACATCACTGTAGAAATTTCTCATAGTGACGAAAGGATAGTGAAATCTTGATTACATCACTGTAGGACTTTCTCCTAGTGACGAAATGATAGTGAAGTCTTGATGACATCACTGTAGGACTTTCTCCTAGTGACGAAATGATAGTGAAGTCTTGATGACATCACTGTAGGACTTTCACCTAGTGACGAAATGATAGTTAAGCCTTGATGACATCACTGTAGGACAATCTCCTATTGACGAAATGATAGTGAAGTCTTGATGACATCAATGTAGAACTTTCTCCTAGTGACGAAATGATAGTGAAGTCTAGATGACATCACTGTAGGACTTTCTCCTAGTGACGAAATGATAGTGAAGTCTTGATAACATCACTGTAGGACTTTCTCCTAGTGACGAAATGATAGTGAAGTCTTGATAACATCACTGTAGGACTTTCTCCTAGTGACGAAATGATAGTGAAGTCTTGATGACATCACTGTAGGACTTTCTCCTAGTGATGAAATGATAGTGAAGTCTAGATGACATCACTGTAGGACTTTCTGCTAGTGACGAAATGATAGTGAAGTCTTGATGACATTACTGTATGACTTTCTCCTAGTGACGAAATGATAGTGAAGTCTTGATGACATCACTGTAGGACTTTCTCCTAGTGACGAAATGATAGTGAAGTCTTGATGACATCACTGTAGGACTTTCTCCTAGTGACGAAATTACAGTGAAGTCTTTATGACATCACTGTAGGACTTTCTCTTAGTGACGAAATGATAGTGAAGTCTTGATGACATCACTGTAGGACTTTCTCCTAGTGACGAAATGATAGTGAAATCTTGATGACATCACTGTAGGACTTTCTCCTAGTGACGAAATGATAGTTAAGCCTTGATGACATCACTGTAGGACTTTCTCCTAGTGACGAAATGATAGTGAAGTCTTGATGACATCAATGTAGAACTTTCTCCTAGTGACGAAATGATAGTGAAGTCTTGATGACATCACTGTAGGACTTTCTCCTAGTGACGAAATGATAGTGAAGTCTTGATGACATCACTGTAGGACTTTCTCTTAGTGACGAAATGATAGTGAAGTCTTGATGACATCACTGTAGGACTTTCTCCTAGTGACGAAATGATAGTGAAGTCTTGATGACATCACTGTAGGACTTTCTCCTAGTGACGAAATGATAGTGAAGTCTTGATGACATCATTGTAGGACTTTCTCCTAGTGACGAAATGATAATGAAGTCTTGATGACATCACTGTAGGACTTTCTCCTAGTGACGAAATGATAGTGAAGTCTTGATGACATCACTGTAGGACTTTCACCTAGTGACGAAATGACAGTGAAGTCTAGATGACATCACTGAAGGACTTTCTTCTAGTGACGAAATGAAAGTGAAGTCTTGGTGACATCACTGTAGGACTTTCTCCTAGTGACGAAATGATAGTGAAGTCTTGATGACATCACTGTAGAACTTTCTCCTAGTGACGAAATGACAGTGAAGTCTTGATGACATCACTGTAGGACTTTCTCCTAGTGACGAAATGATAGTGAAGTCTTGATGACATCACTGTAGGACTTTCTCCTAGTGACGAAATGATAGTGAAGTCTTGATGACATCACTGTAAGACTTTCTCCTAGTGACGAAGTGATAGTGAAGTTTGATGACATCACTGTAGGACTTTCTCCTAGACACGAAATGATAGTGAAGTCTAGATGACATCACTGTAGGACTTTCTCCTAGTGACGAAATGATAGTGAAGTCTAGATGACATCACTGTAGGACTTTCTGCTAGTGACGAAATGATAGTGAAGTCTTGATGACATCACTGTATGACTTTCTCCTAGTGACGAAATGATAGTGAAGTCTTGATGACATCACTGTAGGACTTTCTCCTAGTGACGAAATGATAGTGAAGTCTAGATGACATCAATGTAGAACTTTCTTCTAGTGACGAAATAATAGTGAAGTCTTGATGATATCACTGTAGGAGTTTCTCCTAGTGACGAAATGATAGTGAAGTCTAGATGACATCAATGTAGAACTTTCTCCTAGTGACGAAATGATAGTGAAGTCTTGATGACATCACTGTAGGACTTTCTCCTAGTGACGAAATGATAGTGAAGTCTTGATGACATCACTGTAGGACTTTCTCCTAGTGACGAAATGATAGTGAAGTCTTGATGACATCACTGTAGGACTTTCTCCTAGTGACGAAATGACAGTGAAGTCTTGATGACATCACTGTAGGACTTTCTCCTAGTGACGAAATTACAGTGAAGTCTTTATGACATCACTGTAGGACTTTCTCCTAGTGACGAAATGATAGTGAAGTCTTGATGACATCACTGTAGGACTTTCTCCTAGTGACGAAATGATAGTGAAGTCTTGATGACATCACTGTAGGACTTTCTCCTAGTGACGAAATGACAGTGAAGTCTAGATGACATCACTGAAGGACTTTCTTCTAGTGACGAAATGAAAGTGAAGTCTTGATGACATCACTGTAGGACTTTCTCCTAGTGACGAAATGATAGTGAAGTCTTGATGACATCACTGTAGAACTTTCTCCTAGTGACGAAATGACAGTGAAGTCTTGATGACATCACTGTAGGACTTTCTCCTAGTGACGAAATGATAGTGAAGTCTTGATGACATCACTGTAGGACTTTCTCCTAGTGACGAAATGATAGTGAAGTCTTGATGACATCACTGTAAGACTTTCTCCTAGTGACGAAGTGATAGTGAAGTCTTGATGACATCACTGTAGGACTTTCTCCTAGTCACGAAATGATAGTGAAGTCTAGATGACATCACTGTAGGACTTTCTCCTAGTGACGAAATGATAGTGAAGTCTAGATGACATCACTGTAGGACTTTCTCCTAGTGACGAAATGATAGTGAAGTCTTGATGACATCACTGTAGGACTTTCTCCTAGTGACGAAATGATAGTGAAGTCTAAATGACATCACTGTAGGACTTTCTCCTAGTGACGAAATGATAGTGAAGTCTCGATTACATCACTGTAGGACTTTCTCCTAGTGACGAAGTGATAGTGAAGTCTTGATGACATCACTGTAGGACTTTCTCCTAGTGAAGAAATGATATTGAAGTCTAGATGACATCACTGTAGGACTTTCTCCTAGTGACGAAATGATAGTGAAGTCTTGATAACATCACTGTAGGACTTTCTCCTAGTGACGAAATGATAGTGAAGTCTTGATAACATCACTGTAGGACTTTCTCCTAGTGACGAAATGATAGTGAAGTCTTGATGACATCACTGTAGGACTTTCTCCTAGTGATGAAATGATAGTGAAGTCTTGATAACATCACTGTAGGACTTTCTCCTAGTGACGAAATGATAGTGAAGTCTTGATGACATCACTGTAGGACTTTCTCCTAGTGACGAAATGATAGTGAAGTCTTGATAACATCACTGTAGGACTTTCTCCTAGTGACGAAATGATAGTGAAGTCTTGATGACATCACTGTAGGACTTTCTCCTAGTGACGAAATGATAGTGAAGTCTAGATGACATCACTGTAGGACTTTCTGCTAGTGACGAAATGATAGTGAAGTCTTGATGACATCACTGTATGACTTTCTCCTAGTGACGAAATGATAGTGAAGTCTTGATGACATCACTGTAAAACTTTCTCCTAGTGACGAAATGATAGTGAAGTCTTGATGACATCACTGTAGGACTTTCTCCTAGTCACGAAATGATAGTGAAGTCTAGATGACATCAATGTAGAACTTTCTCCTAGTGACGAAATGATAGTGAAGTCTAGATGACATCAATGTAGAACTTTCTCCTAGTGACGAAATGATAGTGAAGTCTTGATGACATCACTGTAGGACTTTCTCCTAGTGACGAAATGATAGTGAAGTCTTGATGACATCACTGTAGGACTTTCTCCTAGTGACGAAATGATAGTGAAGTCTTGATGACATCACTGTAGGACTTTCTCCTAGTGACGAAATGACAGTGAAGTCTTGATGACATCACTGTAGGACTTTCTCCTAGTGACGAAATTACAGTGAAGTCTTTATGACATCACTGTAGGACTTTCTCTTAGTGACGAAATGATAGTGAAGTCTTGATGACATCACTGTAGGACTTTCTCCTAGTGACGAAATGATAGTGAAATCTTGATGACATCACTGTAGGACTTTCTCCTAGTGACGAAATGATAGTTAAGCCTTGATGACATCACTGTAGGACTTTCTCCTAGTGACGAAATGATAGTGAAGTCTTGATGACATCAATGTAGAACTTTCTCCTAGTGACGAAATGATAGTGAAGTCTTGATGACATCACTGTAGGACTTTCTCCTAGTGACGAAATGATAGTGAAGTCTTGATGACATCACTGTAGGACTTTCTCCTAGTGACGAAATGATAGTGAAGTCTTGATGACATCACTGTAGGACTTTCTCCTAGTGACGAAATGACAGTGAAGTCTTGATGACATCACTGTAGGACTTTCTCCTAGTGACGAAATGATAGTGAAGTCTTGATGACATCACTGTAGGACTTTCTCCTAGTGACGAAATGATAGTGAAGTCTTGATGACATCACTGTAGGACTTTCTCCTAGTGACGAAATGATAGTGAAGTCTTGATGACATCACTGTAGGACTTTCTCCTAGTGACGAAATGATAGTGAAGTCTTGATGACATCATTGTAGGACTTTCTCCTAGTGACGAAATGATAATGAAGTCTTGATGACATCACTGTAGGACTTTCTCCTAGTGACGAAATGATAGTGAAGTCTTGATGACATCACTGTAGGACTTTCACCTAGTGACGAAATGACAGTGAAGTCTAGATGACATCACTGAAGGACTTTCTTCTAGTGACGAAATGAAAGTGAAGTCTTGATGACATCACTGTAGGACTTTCTCCTAGTGACGAAATGATAGTGAAGTCTTGATGACATCACTGTAGAACTTTCTCCTAGTGACGAAATGACAGTGAAGTCTTGATGACATCACTGTAGGACTTTCTCCTAGTGACGAAATGATAGTGAAGTCTTGATGACATCACTGTAGGACTTTCTCCTAGTGACGAAATGATAGTGAAGTCTTGATGACATCACTGTAAGACTTTCTCCTAGTGACGAAGTGATAGTGAAGTTTGATGACATCACTGTAGGACTTTCTCCTAGTCACGAAATGATAGTGAAGTCTAGATGACATCATTGTAGGACTTTCTACTAGTGACTAAATGATAGTTAAGTCTAGATGACATCACTGTAGGACTTTCTGCTAGTGACGAAATGATAGTGAAGTCTTGATGACATCACTGTATGACTTTCTCCTAGTGACGAAATGATAGTGAAGTCTTGATGACATCACTGTAGGACTTTCTCCTAGTGACGAAATGATAGTGAAGTCTAGATGACATCAATGTAGAACTTTCTTCTAGTGACGAAATGATAGTGAAGTCTTGATGATATCACTGTAGGAGTTTCTCCTAGTGACGAAATGATAGTGAAGTCTAGATGACATCAATGTAGAACTTTCTCCTAGTGACGAAATGATAGTGAAGTCTTGATGACATCACTGTAGGACTTTCTCCTAGTGACGAAATGATAGTGAAGTCTTGATGACATCACTGTAGGACTTTCTCCTAGTGACGAAATGATAGTGAAGTCTTGATGACATCACTGTAGGACTTTCTCCTAGTGACGAAATGACAGTGAAGTCTTTATGACATCACTGTAGGACTTTCTCTTAGTGACGAAGTGATAGTGAAGTCTTGATGACATCA
Source organism: Tachypleus tridentatus (assembly GCF_004210375.1). NCBI lineage: Eukaryota > Metazoa > Arthropoda > Merostomata > Xiphosura > Limulidae > Tachypleus > Tachypleus tridentatus. The sequence continues at coordinate 3,241,132 of NC_134837.1, read as the reverse complement.
CTGTAGGACTTTCTCCTAGTCACGAAATGATAGTGAAGTCTAGATGACATCACTGTAGGACTTTCTCCTAGTGACGAAATGATAGTGAAGTCTAGATGACATCACTGTAGGACTTTCTCCTAGTGACGAAATGATAGTGAAGTCTTGATGACATCACTGTAGGACTTTCTCCTAGTGACGAAATGATAGTGAAGTCTAGATGACATCACTGTAGGACTTTCTCCTAGTGACGAAATGATAGTGAAGTCTCGATTACATCACTGTAGGACTTTCTCCTAGTGACGAAGTGATAGTGAAGTCTTGATGACATCACTGTAGGACTTTCTCCTAGTGACGAAATGATAGTGAAGTCTAGATGACATCACTGTAGGACTTTCTCCTAGTGACGAAATGATAGTGAACTCTTGATGACATCACTGTAGGACTTTCTCCTAATGACGAAATGATAGTGAAGTCTAGATGACATCACTGTAGGACTTTCTTCTAGTGACGAAATGATAGTGAAGTCTTGATGACATCACTGTAGGACTTTCTCCTAGTGTCAAAACGTTAGTGAAGCCTTGGTAATTTTTCCTGTTTTTCACTGTGTACTGCGACTAGATCATACGTTATGATATGATATGATATGAAGCCTGATCTTAGCGGTACAGAAACGTTCCATTATTGAAGAGTCTTGACAGCTAATGCATGAGCTGAGAATATTGAATATATCATATCAACACCAGAGTCCGCATCGCAACGTTACGCCTTGTTCTATCTGACAATTGTGCATTCTGTCATATATTTTTCATTTTAAAATAAACCCTCATTTATTGAACTGTCATGTATAAAACACACAATTTCTTCTTGTTGGCTTTTCATAATCCATCTAGTATTCGAGAGCATTATGTTTCCCATCTCTAGTTTCAACAACTTGATCAGTCATAAATACATAAATAACTTGGTCGTCGTGTCTTTCCATGGAATAGCATAAACACCCGATTCATTCTTCAGCTGTTTAATGTATGCAAGAGATGAACGGATATGAGCACGTGATTCATGTCGCTTTGCCAAACGGAGATAATTCTTAATTATTTCAAGGCATGTTGACGGTTTTAGCCACTGATCATTATGTTACTGGATTCTTATTAGTTACAAGGTGTTGCATATTGCTTATCTCGGCTAGTATAGAACCTGTTGCAGGTCTGTTTCATGCATGGTCCTAGTACCCCAAGCTAAGCCACATTATTATTTTTTCCAATACCATTAAATGCATAGGATACGTCCGTCTGGAAGTTATAAACTTATGATTTTAACACAATATTATGATATGAGTTTATAAATTTTTGCGTCGGAAAGGAATGTTACATACCGTACCTATAAGCGAACGATTATCGGTTTTATTACACAACCTATAAACAGCCATAAAATAGCTTATTCTAGTTACGATAAATTCTGTTAGAACGTAACCTTATACCTGTTGTTTTATGAATGCCTGACCGTTATACTATAACGTTCTAAACCGTAAGTACAACACTAACTTTTTAATATAAAAGATATCATAGAGAAAACGTAACGTTCAACATTAATATTAAGATTTCTAAAAACCAATGAAAAGGAACATGAATATTCTATATTTTTGACATTCCTTGTTGGCTATTTTCATGCTTCTAGAACAACTTATATAATGGTCTTTGAAAGCGAGCAACTCTGTTTCAGAAGCGACAGAGAAATAAATGAGTGATAAAGTATAGTTAATTTCGCATCAGGAGTGAAAACAACAACCAAACATACCTTATTATGATTTCTCTTGGTGTGTTTGTATCCATCCTTTGCATGTGTGTCTTACCTGTCCACTTTTCTCGAGACTAAGAAAACTAATTTCCAAACTGTCATGTCTCGTGAACAGTAAGGGCGTTTATGAAATAACTACTTGCATGCCTCCATCTTGAGAAGAATTCCCGACACTCGTGCCTAACTCATGATCGACATTCTCTTGTCCTGACACACCCGCGCCATTGAGCAGCACGTGAATAGCGGCAGATGACGTTCAATCCTCGTGGACACGAGGGAAACGTGACGGTTAATGGCTGCAGTGAGCTGATGTGTTCTTCTTTCTGTTGCTTCAAGTTATGCAAGAAAACAAAATTGCGGGAGTAATTTCATGGCCCATCAAAGATTGGCTGACATCTCATCTCGTCGCGAAACAATTCATAAAAAAAAACAAAAAAACACTGTGTAGAACAAATCTTTAGAAAGGTGAATGAAAATGATTTCTGAACACTGGGATTTTCGACATTCCTACGTAAGTCTTTTAACACGAATACTTGGTCATAGTACGAACATAAATGTGTAGAAACACTCAAACTGTGAAACACGGCGAAACGTACAGCGTTTTGTAAGATTAAAGTTTATTTTATGGATCATATAAGCACAATATTTGACTCTTAATTAACCCGCTTTCTGTTTTAAGTAATTTCATGCATTTCTGGTGTCTCGTGAATGTTTTTGTTATTTTTTTATAACCATTATTCATTTGTTGGAAAATTAGTGTAACGGGTAAGTTGGATATAAAGAATTATCAAAGTAATTTGTTGTATTTATGCCATGTTTAATTTTCTAGTCTGTAACATTCATTTAACATCATCCACATGTAATGTCTCTTCTAATCTCATACGTTGAACCAAAACCAGATTCTATTACCACGTTCAGGAGCACCAGCTGCATATCAAATAGACGCAACTGTGTATCAAATATTCTATTCAAGCTCTTCAAGCGTCATGACCTGTGAACCACACGTGATTAACAGGACAGGGGAGGTGAAGGAAGTCACTTTTGGAAGCGTATGAAGAATAAATAATTTGTTTTTGAAATTTGCATTGGATAACCAAGTAGAATGTTTTCGTTTGTTTGTTTACTGCTATTTGTGTTCTATCCACTGCAGGTATCGAAATCATATTTTTAGCCTTATAAGCTCTCTTTGTTACCTTTTTGAGTCAATAAAGTTTTCACATTTGTTATATGTATGTGTATCCATACATCATTTTAATTTAAAGTAGTTCAAATTACGTTAGGCTAAATGTTCAAAAATGTTAGGCTAACATTTACAGGAATGTTGATATTGTTTGGAGATGTTTTTAGCTGCGCTTAGTAAAACAATTATATTCTGGTAATTCTTAACATAATCAGTTTGATAAGTGACTACCTTCTTATTTTAATAACTGTGATAGGAACAGCACAGATGGTCCATTGTGTAATCTTGCGCGTAACAAGACAATCCCTAATTTTAAACGCACTTTCAATACTCGTTAAGAATGACATTACGTAATAGTAGGATTCGCGATGAAACAAAATGGCAACCATACAAGTTGTCCGTTTAAAACCACCTTTAAAATGTTTGAATATTAACAATGAGTATTTCACAGTAATGAATGACCACAACTAAAGCTTATTGTACTTATAAAGTTGCCTAAATCTCTACATGCTTATGGAATGCATCAGAATTTCATCATTTCATGAAATTGTATTGTAAGTAACGTAGCAAACAAGTAAGTGATTTTTTTTCCAGACAAATGTACAAAAAAATGACGAAGGATACAACTGTCTGCAGGCAGTGAAGATGTGAGACGTTGTTGGCTCGAGACCCACATCTTGATCTTCTAATTTCTATTATTTTAATTTAATTTCTATCGTTATTACTATTTATTTCTCCTTTGTCTTATTTCTTTATATGAGACTGGCGAACGCAGGCTAAAACTGATAGACAGAGTGCTCCCACCGCAATGTGTGTTGTACTTGTGCAGTCACCTCAAAAACCAGGATACATTCCAGTTTTGTTTTGTCTTCTTTTTGGTTATAACAAACTAACATTAGTCAGAAGTTTGGATTCACTGTTTTTAACGCAGTCTTTTCTATGATTTTGTTTTATTTCACTTAAGTATTCATATTAATACTCCATGTACACACACACACCTAGGGCACATAATTAGATTTGAGTGTAGCTTCGTGAAGTTCCTGATGAGAAACAAAATCGAATCTCGTGCACCACATGTTCATGTTGTTCACATATCGAATCGCGTGCACCACATGCTCATGTTGTTCACATACACAAATACAGCTGATAAAAATCAAACAAACAATAACAATAAAATTTCTTTACATTTTATAAAGGCAAGTATGGATTGATGTATACGTAACGTGACTGGCTGCAGTAATACAGAATAGTAATACTAGCTGTAGTAATACAGAAACTTTAATGTACTGAAACATAAAGTCAAAACAACAAATATTGAATTGTTTAAAATTTTAAAATCAAACGATTCCAACTTTGGTTGAGACAAACACCATTACAGAGACTTTTGAGTAACACAGCTTTTATGGTTTCAACTTCATTCTTTCAAATCTTTTGTAGCATTATAACTTTCTATATTACTACAGTTTGATTGTTTTGAATTTCGCACAAAGCTACTCGAGGGCTGTCTGTGCTAGCCGTCCCTAATTTAGCAGTGTAAGACTAGAGGGAAGGCAGCTGGTCATCACCACCCACCGCCAACTCTTGGACTACTTTTTTTACAAACGAATAGTGGGATTGAACGTCACATTATAACGTACCCACGGCTGAAAGGGCGAGCATGTTTGGTGCGACCAGGATTCGAACCCGCGACCCTCGGATTACGAGTCGAACGCTTTAACACACTTGGCCATGCCGAGCCATATTACTACAGCTAGCTCAGTTACCATTATACCGATATCTGTTTGTCTGTATGAAATTTAATGTTTTGTTATACGTCTTTTATGTACATAAAGAGAGAGAAAGGTGACAAAACACAGTTGAAACATAATGTTAGACGAATATATACATAGTGTATAATATATACAAAATACAATATATATAATGTACATAGAGTATTATACATATATAATACATACAATAATATACATACTATATTATTATATGTATATTAAACATACAGCATTATATGTATATTATACATACAGTATTATATATTTATTATACACACATTATTATATGTGTATATATATATTTCCGAGTGTAAACTAGTATGAAATATGTTTTATTAAGAAAACACTCTTTATGTATTCGTCTGGTTTTTATGATTGTTATTGTGATTAGAATATAAGTAAATAATCTCCTGGAATTATAAAACTGTCATTTGCACGTGAACACGTCGTAATTACAGTCGTTTGTGGACTTTACTTTCTTTATCTATGAAAGAGCTATTGTTGTATGCAGACAGACAGAAGAAATGGCCGTGAGTTTGTCTTCCATAGAAGTGATATAAGGACTAGTGAGATGTTATTTACAGAAATTAACCAAGTCCATTACAAGTTTATCTTATTTAATAAGTCCATTACAAGTTTATCTTATTTAATAAGTCCTTTACAAGTTTATCTTATTTAATAAGTCCATTACAAGTTTATCTTATTTAATAAGTCCATTACAAGTTTATCTTATTTAATAAGTCCATTACAAGTTTATCTTATTTAATAAGTCCTTTACAAGTTTATCTTATTTAATAAGTCCATTACAAGTTTATCTTATTTAATAAGTCCATTACAAGTTTATCTTATTTAATAAGTCCATTACAAGTTTATCTTATTTAATAAGTCCTTTACAAGTTTATCTTATTTAATAAGTCCATTACAAGTTTATCTTATTTAATAAGTCCATTACAAGTTTATCTTATTTAATAAGTCCATTACAAGTTTATCTTATTTAATAAGTCCTTTATAAGTTTATCTTATTTAATAAGTCCATTACAAGTTTATCTTATTTAATAAGTCCATTACAAGTTTATCTTATTTAATAAGTCCTTTACAAGTTTATCTTATTTAATAAGTCCTTTACAAGTTTATCTTATTTAATAAGTCCATTATAAGTTTTTTGGTTTATCTTTGTTAGAAACGTTATTAGAATAACGTGATTACTTGACCTGTTTGTTGTACGTTAACATATAAAATAAGTTTGTTGTACGTTAACATATAAAATAAGTTTGTTGTACGTTAACATATAAGATAAGTTTGTTGTACGTTAACATATAAGATAAGTTTGTTGTACGTTAACATATAAAATAAGTTTGTTGTACGTTAACATATAAGATAAGTTTGTTGTACGTTAACATATAAGATAAGTTTTTTGTACGTTAACATATAAGATAAGTTTGTTGTACGTTAACATATAAGATAAGTTTGTTGTACGTTAACATATAAGATAAGTTTGTTGTACATTAACATATAAGATAAGTTTGTTGTACGTTAACATATAAGATAAGTTTGTTGTACGTTAACATATAAAATAAGTTTGTTGTACGTTAACATATAAAATAAGTTTGTTGTACGTTAACATATAAGATAAGTTTGTTGTACGTTAACATATAAGATAAGTTTTTTGTACGTTAACATATAAGATAAGTTTGTTGTACGTTAACATATAAGATAAGTTTGTTGTACGTTAACATATAAGATAAGTTTGTTGTACATTAACATATAAGATAAGTTTGTTGTACGTTAACATATAAGATAAGTTTGTTGTACGTTAACATATAAAATAAGTTTGTTGTACGTTAACATATAAAATAAGTTTGTTGTACGTTAACATATAAAATAAGTTTGTTGTACGTTAACATATAAGATAAGTTTGTTGTACGTTAACATATAAGATAAGTTTGTTGTACGTTAACATATAAAATAAGTTTGTTGTACGTTAACATATAAGATAAGTTTGTTGTACGTTAACATATAAGATAAGTTTGTTGTACGTTAACATATAAGATAAGTTTGTTGTACGTTAACATATAAGATAAGTTTGTTGTACGTTAACATATAAGATAAGTTTGTTGTACGTTAACATATAAGATAAGTTTGTTGTACGTTAACATATAAGATAAGTTTGTTGTACGTTAACATATAAAATAAGTTTGTTGTACGTTAACATATAAGATAAGTTTGTTGTACGTTAACATATAAGATAAGTTTGTTGTACGTTAACATATAAAATAAGTTTGTTGTACGTTAACATATAAGATAAGTTTGTTGTACGTTAACATATAAGATAAGTTTGTTGTACGTTAACATATAAGATAAGTTTGTTGTACGTTAACATATAAGATAAGTTTGTTGTACGTTAACATATAAGACGTGTTTGTTGTACGTTAACATATAAGATAAGTTTGTTGTACGTTAACATATAAGATAAGTTTGTTGTACGTTAACATATAAGATAAGTTTGTTGTACGTTAACATATAAGATAAGTTTGTTGTACGTTAACATATAAAATAAGTTTGTTGTACGTTAACATATAAGATAAGTTTGTTGTACGTTAAACATATAAGATAAGTTTGTTGTACGTTAACATATAAAATAAGTTTGTTGTACGTTAACATATAAGAATAAGTTTGTTGTACGTTAACATATAAGATAAGTTTGTTGTACGTTAACATATAAGATAAGTTTGTTGTTAACGTTAACATATAAGATAAGTTTGTTGTACGTTAACATATAAGATAAGTTTGTTGTACGTTAACATATAAGATAAGTTTGTTGTACGTTAACATATAAGACGTGTTTGTTGTACGTTAACATATAAGATAAGTTTGTTGTACGTTAACATATAAGATAAGTTTGTTGTACGTTAACATATAAGATAAGTTTGTTGTACGTTAACATATAAGATAAGTTTGTTGTACGTTAACATATAAGATAAGTTTGTTGTACGTTAACATATAAGATAAGTTTGTTGTACGTTAACATATAAGATAAGTTTGTTGTACGTTAACATATAAGATAAGTTTGTTGTACGTTAACATATAAAATAAGTTTGTTGTACGTTAACATATAAGATAAGTTTGTTGTACGTTAACATATAAGATAAGTTTGTTGTACGTTAACATATAAGATAAGTTTGTTGTACGTTAACATATAAGATAAGTTTGTTGTACGTTAACATATAAGATAAGTTTGTTGTACGTTAACATATAAGATAAGTTTGTTGTACGTTAACATATAAATAAGTAAGTTTGTTGTACGTTAACATATAAGATAAGTTTGTTGTACGTTAACATATAAGATAAGTTTGTTGTAACGTTAACATATAAAATAAGTTTGTTGTACGTTAACATATAAGATAAGTTTGTTGTACGTTAACATATAAGATAAGTTTGTTGTACGTTAACATATAAGATAAGTTTGTTGTACGTTAACATATAAGATAAGTTTGTTGTACGTTAACATATAAAATAAGTTTGTTGTACGTTAACATATAAGACGTAAGTTTGTTGTACGTTAACATATAAGATACGTTAACATATAAAATAAGTTTGTTGTACGTTAACATATAAGATAAGTTTGTTGTACGTTAACATATAAAATAAGTTTGTTGTATAAGTTTGTTGTACGTTAACATATAAGTTTTGTTGTACGTTAACATATAAGATAAGTTTGTTGTACGTTAACATATAAGATAAGTTTGTTGTACGTTAACATATAAGATAAGTTTGTTGTACGTTAACATATAAGATAAGTTTGTTGTACGTTAACATATAAGATAAGTTTGTTGTACGTTAACATATAAGATAAGTTTGTTGTACGTTAACATATAAGATAAGTTTGTTGTACGTTAACATATAAGATAAGTTTGTTGTACGTTAACATATAAGATAAGTTTGTTGTACGTTAACATATAAGATAAGTTTGTTGTACGTTAACATATAAAATAAGTTTGTTGTACGTTAACATATAAGATAAGTTTGTTGTACGTTAACATATAAGATAAGTTTGTTGTACGTTAACATATAAGATAAGTTTGTTGTACGTTAACATATAAGATAAGTTTGTTGTACGTTAACATATAAGATAAGTTTGTTGTACGTTAACATATAAGATAAGTTTGTTGTACGTTAACATATAAGATAAGTTTGTTGTACGTTAACATATAAGATAAGTTTGTTGTACGTTAACATATAAGACGTGTTTGTTGTACGTTAACATATAAGATAAGTTTGTTGTACGTTAACATATAAGATAAGTTTGTTTATAAGATACGTTAACATATAAGATAAGTTTGTTGTACGTTAACATATAAGATAAGTTTGTTGTACGTTAACATATAAGATAAGTTTGTTGTACGTTAACATATAAGATAAGTTTGTTGTACGTTAACATATAAGATAAGTTTGTTGTACGTTAACATATAAGATAAGTTTGTTGTACGTTAACATATAAGATAAGTTTGTTGTACGTTAACATATAAGATAAGTTTGTTGTACGTTAACATATAAGATAAGTTTGTTGTACGTTAACATATAAGATAAGTTTGTTGTACGTTAACATATAAGATAAGTTTGTTGTACGTTAACATATAAGATAAGTTTGTTGTACGTTAACATATAAGATAAGTTTGTTGTACGTTAACATATAAGATAAGTTTGTTGTACGTTAACATATAAGATAAGTTTGTTGTACGTTAACATATAAGATAAGTTTGTTGTACGTTAACATATAAGACGTTTGTTGTACGTTAACATATAAGATAAGTTTGTTGTACGTTAACATATAAGATAAGTTTGTTGTACGTTAACATATAAGATAAGTTTGTTGTACGTTAACATATAAGATAAGTTTGTTGTACGTTAACATATAAGATAAGTTTGTTGTACGTTAACATATAAGACGTGTTTGTTGTACGTTAACATATAAGATAAGTTTGTTGTACGTTAACATATAAGATAAGTTTGTTGTACGTTAACATATAAGATAAGTTTGTTGTACGTTAACATATAAGATAAGTTTGTTGTACGTTAACATATAAAATAAGTTTGTTGTACGTTAACATATAAGATAAGTTTGTTGTACGTTAACATATAAGATAAGTTTGTTGTACGTTAACATATAAGATAAGTTTGTTGTACGTTAACATATAAGATAAGTTTGTTGTACGTTAACATATAAAATAAGTTTGTTGTACGTTAACATATAAGATAAGTTTGTTGTACGTTAACATATAAGATAAGTTTGTTGTACGTTAACATATAAGATAAGTTTGTTGTACGTTAACATATAAGACGTGTTTTTTGTACGTTAACATATAAAATAAGTTTGTTGTACGTTAACATTTAAGATAAGTTTGTTGTACGTTAACATATAAAATAAGTTTGTTGTACGTTAACATTTAAGATAAGTTTGTTGTACGTTTTTGTTGTACGTTAACATATAAAATAAGTTTGTTGTACGTTAACATATAAGATAAGTTTGTTGTACGTTAACATATAAGACGTGTTTGTTGTACGTTAACATATAAAATAAGTTTGTTGTACGTTAACATATAAGACGTGTTTGTTGTACGTTAACATATAAGATAAGTTTGTTGTACGTTAACATATAAAATAAGTTTGTTGTACGTTAACATATAAGACGTGTTTGTTGTACGTTAACATATAAGATAAGTTTGTTGTACGTTAACATATAAAATAAGTTTGTTGTACGTTAACATATAAGACGTGTTTGTTGTACGTTAACATATAAGATAAGTTGTTGTAATGTTAACATATAAGACGTAAGTTTGTTGTACGTTAACATATAAGATAAGTTTGTTGTACGTTAACATATAAAATAAGTTTGTTGTACGTTAACATATAAGACGTGTTTGTTGTACGTTAACATATAAGATAAGTTTGTTGTACGTTAACATATCAGATCAGTACAATTTATAGTTTTAGTATTTTAGTCCATTTTCTAGATTTTTATGGAAAGTTACACGAGTTTTTATCGGTTTTTGTGAAAGAAATCGATTTTAATCACTCGAGTATGACTTATAAAAGAATGTTTTACTGCTTAATAAATAAATCCAGACAAATCCGGATGTGACATTTTTATAAAAAATACCTATCGATATTAAATCTACATGTGTGATTCATTCATATCATGTTAAATTTAGTGAGTATCGAAGAGAGATTTTGATTAGTTTGAAAATATCTTTAACAATATTATACTTACATTATTATTGTTATTACATTTTAAATTGCTTTAAGATAAACCTAGTACTGTAAGGTTTTATCTTCTCCAAGATATACTGCAGTTTATACGTTCAACTGTCAATAGATTTTAGAACAGCCAACATTTTTACTTCTGAGTTATTATTTGTTACGCTGGTAAAGTTATTTTCATATATCAACAGAAAATTTCTAAATAATAATTTATAAGAGACAGGAATAAAGAGCTAACGGTTAGAAAAGACAGCAGTTTAACTTTGTAAGTATTCACACACGTGAGTCAAAATTTCTTGAAGATCATAAATCACCTACACGTTAATATCTGTTCCTTGAATATAGAATGATGAATACTGACCATATATTTTAGCATTGAAGTCTTAAGGATCATATTAGCAGAATGGTATTAAGTATTCGTGTTGGCTCGTTGCGATGACTAATAGCCTAGAGTAATTAAAACCACATGTCGATAAACTATATTAGAGAATGTAAGTAAATCAAAGAGTAAGCTAGCTGTAGAACAAAATAACATTGTCTGGGGTTGTTCGGTCGTACGTTAGACGGTTTATAACGCTAAAATTCATGTTTCGATACCCGTGGTGGGCAAACCACAGAAAGCTCGTTGTGTACTTTTGCTCTTGACAAAAAAAAGCAAAAGTTTAACTAAGGAGGAATTCACGAATATCTCAATATATTACCACGAGATGTCGCTCATCAAAAGGGAAAAATAACCACTTGTTAACATCTGCCTACTGAGATAATTTTATAAATTACCAGAAAGTTCCTTAGAAGAAGTATTTGAAAAGAGTGTTATGTATTTCATTTATCACTGTTGGAAGAGTGGATGTGATTACACGTTTTCTGCTTTGGAATTATATGTAATGTGCACGAGCAGCAGTGGGTTCCCAAGTCATCCTCGTGTCTCCATAATATTTGGAACTAACGTGATATAACATATCGAGACAAATGGTACTTTTTTATCATCCATTATGCCCAAGTTAAACTAACACGCAGCCCAGCTAGCTAATGTTATAAGTGTAGCTATCACCAGTTTTTATTTCGTTTCTTCACGGCCCGGCATGGTTAGGTGCGTTAAGGTGTTCGACTTATAATCTGAGTGTCGCGGGTTTGAATCCCCATCGTCCCCTTTCAGCCGTGTGAGGGTTATAATGTTAAGGTCAATCCCACTATGCGTTGGTAAAAGAGTACTTTAAGAGTTGCCTGCCGTCTAGTCTCACACAACTTAAGTAGAGCAGATAGCCCTCGTGTAGCTGTACGCAAAAACAAACCTTCGTTTTAATCTCAACGTTTTGAAACCTAAGATGTTTTCATCATATGTATATATATCTGTATATCAATTATTTAAATATTCTAAACTTTTTATTAAAATCTAGGAATATTCAAACCTCAACAGTTTTTTATTACTTAGGTGTTGTTACATTAAATCTAAAATAAAGAATACTTATCATACTCTTTGCCTTTATTTCGACAAACATGACATACACTACTGGTAAGATTGTTCAATGCGTGTATTATACAGAACCATATCAACCCGGGAAGAGGGTATAACCAGTAATCGTTAGGAGACTGGATTGGCCAGGTGCTAAAGGCGTTCGATTTGTAATCCGAGAGTCGCGGGTTCGAATCCTTATAACTCCAAATATGCTCGACCTTTCACCCGTGGGGGCGTTATATGTGACGGTCAATCCCACTATTCGTTGGTAAAAGTGTAACCCAGGAGTTGGCGGTAGGTGGTGATGACTAGCTGCCTTCCCTCTAGTCTTACACTGCTAAATTAGGGACGGCTAGCGCAGATAGCCCTGGTGTAGCTTTGCACGAAATTCGAGAACAAAGTAATCGTTAGGTTATTATCACTTGCATCGTCTTATGAAATTTCTCTACAATTATTCATAAAACTCAAATACGCTGATAACGTACTATTCCTCAATATTAGGAAAACTTCTGAGATTTTATCGCATTAAAATATTAATTTTTTACAATGGTTTATCTTCTGTCGGTTGTATGTGATTAACAATTAATAATTTTAAATTATCATCCTAAACAAACAGGGCCCGGCATGGCCAAGCGCGTAAGGCGCGCGACTTGTAATCCGACGGTCGCGGGTTCGTGCCCGCGTCGCGCTAAACATGCTCACCCTCCCAGCCGTAGGGGCGTTATAATGTGACGGTCAATCCCACTTTCGTTGGTAAAAGAGTAGCCTAAGAGTGGGTGGTGATGACTAGCTGTCTTCCCTCTAGTCTTACACTACAAAATTAGGGACGGCTAGCACAGATAACCCTCGAGTAGCTTTGTGCGAAATTCCAGAAACAAACCTAAATAAACATTTTGTTATCTTTGTTAGTGTGAACCTGTATAACTGGTGCGAGTGGTCAGCGAGGTCGTCTAGATGGTTTAGTTAGGCCTAGTCTTTGTGACACGATTGTTAATGACGTAAAATACGTCAGTAATATATGTTTGTACGTTTTGACTTAGTATTATTTGATACGTATGTAGTTTTTACCTACACATTGTATGTGCCTGAATATTAGATTGATAGGAGAATAGTTTTATAAAATAGAAAAACGAAAACTACAAGAAAACCGGTCAAACTGTCACAATTATTACAACAAATAATTTACAATATAATACAGAAATAGGCTAACATGCTTAGTTTCTGTCCATACGATGATATGTAATTTGAGCCTCGTCTTTATATGAGTACGTATTTTCTTGAACATCGGTAACTGTTTACAGAGATTTCATAATTTTAAGAATAAATCTAATGTACAGAGTAACAGAAGCGAGATAAACCAAAAGTGAAGTATGCATCTTTCACACACAACATATAGCTAATAATTTTATCTGTAGCTTAAAATATATTGAAGAGATGATACACGAGGATACTGTGTTTAAATATTGTATATTAACGTGCAGAAAATCACACTTACAAAATTACAACGAGTATTTCCTTAAACACTAGATGCAATGAACAGATTTTCTAGTGGGTTTGTCCTCTACTGATATAAGTCCAAAAACCGAGTTTCGATACTTCTGATAGGTACAATGTCGATAGATCGTTGTGTAGCTTTGTGCTTGACTACAAACAAACCCAAATACAATATACATATATATATATATATAAATCCAGGTGAAAGTACATAGCAGTATTCATTGTAAATATTAATTTAACAATAATATCATTGTATGAAATCATGTTTCTTGTTGTGTGGAACGGATCACGGAATATGTTTCAATTTTCGTTTAACAAAATCTCCAAGGTTATTAACCTCACACATTCAATAGCTTCCTTTACATTTTTCGTTCGATTTTCGATTAGTGATCTTAAAATGTGCCCTGTCTATTGGATAACATGACAGTTTCCTGCCATATCACTTCGTGTCTCCCTCACGTATTTTCACAATTGTCTTTAAGGGAAGTATTTTCACACAAATGATATGAACGACGTTCTTTCACTTGCAACGTTAACATCAGGAACGGATTACGTCAAATGGGGCCCAGGACACAATAATAACATTTGGAGCCCTCTAATAATTAGGGACGGATTAGGTCAAATGAGGCCCAGGACACAATAATAACATTTGGAGCCCCTAATAGTAGGGACGGATTACGTCAAATGGGGCCCAGGACACAATAATAACATTTGGAGCCCTCTAATAATTAGGGACGGATTAGGTCAAATGAGGCCCAGGACACAATAATAACATTTGGAGCCCCCTTAATAATTAGGGACGGATTATGTCAAATGGGGCCCAGGACACAATAATAACATTTGGAGTCCCCTCTAATATTAGGGACGGATTAGGTCAAATGGTGCCCAGGACACAATAATAACATTTGGAGCCCTCTTAATAATTTGGGACGGATTATGTCAAATGGGGCCCAGGACACAATAATAACATTTGGAGCCCCCCTAATAATTAGGGACGGATTATGTCAAATGGGGCCCAGGACACAATAATAACATTTGGAGCCCCCCTAATAATTAGGGACGGATTACGTCAAATGGGGCCCAGGACACAATAATAACATTTGGAGCCCCCTTAATAATTAGGGACGGATTATGTCAAATGGGGCCCAGGACACAATAATAACATTTGGAGTCCCTCCTAATAATTAGGGACGGATTAGGTCAAATGGGGCCCAGGACACAATAATAACATTTGGACCCCCTAATAATTACATCATACAGTGTATAAATGTTTTAAAAGACGCTGTTCGTTAGCTCGGAACTCTGACGCAGGTGGCCCTTCACCCCACTAGGTTTAACATATGGAATAAACGTCGTTATTTAATATATTGTATTTGGTATTTCATCATAAGAACGTTTGTGTACAAAGAAACAATATTGAACGTAGCCACAAAATCTATATACGTTCACGTCGGTAAGGGAACCCAGCAGAAATGTGTACCATTTTCTAAGGTACTCCGTTATCTAGGAGATACATGGAATGTTTTCTGAGGTTCTTGTTTTGAGATATATGTTTGTTCTGGTTTATCGTGGTATTGTTGGTATTTTGTGATAAATGTTTCTACTGGTCTCTCGTAATATTGTTGTTATTTTGTAGATAAATGTTTACACTGTCTATTGTAATACTGTTGTTGTTTCGTAATAAATATCTGTACTGGTCTATATTAATATTGTTGTTCTTTTGTGATAAATGTTAGTTGTGGTGTATTATAATTTTGATGGTTGGTCACACGTGTTGTACCTGGTGATTATATATGACGTTGTTTAATGGTTGGTCACACGTGTTGTACCTGGTGATTATATATGATGTTGTTCAATGGTTGGTCATCCGTGTTACACCTGGTGATTATATATGATGTTGTTCAATGGTTGGTCATCCGTGTTGCACCTGGTGATTATATATGATGTTGTTCAATGGTTGGTCATCCGTGTTGCACCTGGTGATTATATATAACGTTGTTCAATGGTTGGTCACATGTGTTGCACCTGGTGATTATATATGATGTTGTTCAATGGTTGGTCACACGTGTTGTACCTGGTGATTATATATAACGTTGTTCAATGGTTGGTCACACGTGTTGCACCTGGTGATTATATATGACGTTGTTTAATGGTTGGTCACACGTGTTGTACCTGGTGATTATATATGATGTTGTTCAATGGTTGGTCATCCGTGTTACACCTGGTGATTATATATGATGTTGTTCAATGGTTGGTCATCCGTGTTGCACCTGGTGATTATATATGATGTTGTTCAATGGTTGGTCATCCGTGTTGCACCTGGTGATTATATATAACGTTGTTCAATGGTTGGTCACATGTGTTGCACCTGGTGATTATATATGATGTTGTTCAATGGTTGGTCACACGTGTTGTACCTGGTGATTATATATAACGTTGTTCAATGGTTGGTCACACGTGTTGCACCTGGTGATTATATATGATGTTGTTCAATGGTTGGTCACACGTGTTGTACCTGGTGTTATATATGATGTTGTTCAATGGTTGGTCACCCGTGTTGCACCTGGTGATTATATATAACGTTGTTCAATGGTTAATACTGGTAACATGTTCACATATATAAGTTTTTATACTGGTTACACGTCAAAGAATAATTTCTACTCTAGGCTAATTGTTGGAACCTGAACAGTCTCGCTGACGTATCACACACACAAACAAATAGGACGTTACAGATTCGTCTTATGTGTAATCCCCCACTAATACACTACATAGCCAAAGTAGATGGACACCCCTTCGTGTAAGTGGGCTCGGCTACTTTAGCCACACCCATTGCTAACAGGTGCATAAAATTAATCTCCATGCAATCTCCATAGACAAACATTGGCAGTAAAATAGGTTGTACTGAAGAGCTCAATGGTTTTCAACGTGGCACTGTTATAGGATGCCACCTTGCAACAAGTCTTTCGTCAAACTTCTGCCCTGCTAGAGCTGCCTCAGTCAATTGTAGGTGCTGTTATTGTGAAGTGGAAACGTCTAGGAGCGACAACAGCTCAGTCACGAAACGGTAGGCCACACAAGCGCACAGAACGGGACCGCAGAGTGCTGAAGCGCGTAGCGCATAAAATTCGTCTGTCCGTAGTTGCAACACTCACCACAGGGTTCCAAATTGCCTTGGAAGCAACGTAAACACAAGAACCGTTTGTCGGGAGCTTCATGAAATGGGTTTCCATGGCCGAGTAGCCGCACACAAGCCTAAGATTACCATGCGCAATGCCAAGCGTCCGCTGGAGTGGTGTATGGTACACCATCATTGGACTTTGGAGCAGTGGAAACGAGTTCTCTGGAGTAATGAATCACGCTTCACTATCTGACAGTCTGACGGACGAATTTTGGTTTGGCGAATGTCAAGAGAACGCTATCTGCTTGAATGCATAATTCCAACTGTAACGTTTTGTGGAGGAGGAATAATGGTCTGGGGCTGTTTTTCATGGCGAGGCTCTTTAATCCCAGTGAAGGGAAATCTTAATGCTACAACATAAATGACATTCTAGATAATTGTGTGCGTCGAACTTTGTGAAAACAGTTTGGGGAAGACTCTTTTTGTTGTTTCAGCATGGCAATGCCCCTGTGCATAAAGACGCTGTTTGCTGAGGTTGGTGTGGAAAAAAATGATTGGTCTGTGCAGAGCCCTGACCTCAAACCCATCGAATAACTTTGGGATGAATTGGAACGCCAACTGCAAGCCAGGCCTTGAAGCCCGTCATCAGTGCCCGACTTCACTAAAGCTCTCGTGGCTGAATAGGAGCGAATTACCGCAGCCATGTTCCAAAATCTAGTGAAAAACCTTTTCAGAAGAGTGGGGGTTATTATAGCATCAAAAGGGGGACTAACTTCATGTTAATGTCCATGGTTTTGGAATGAGATGTACAACAAGCACATATGGGTGTGATGGTCGGGTGTCCACATAGTGTCCATGTAGTTTATATGTGAAAGAGATATGTACTGCTTCTCTCATCTACGTACAACAATAAAAGTATATTACTGTTTTAGTCCGCTGGTTCATTGTTGTCCATTAAAGTGTAGCTTATATCACTGTTTTATTGTTATAACTTTATTATCTAACGAACAGAAATCAAATGAACAAAATTCATCGAAAGTTAATACTCTGAAAGACAAGTCTTCTTTTATAAATCTACTTTCAGAAGAAAATATCAAATGGTCATTTGTAGTTCCCAATAACAAAACACAAAAAGAGGTACATGTTACCTATCTAAAGAAGACGTGTGCTCTATCCTCAGATGGAAGAGATATATCTAGAAAATAAAACTTAAGATGAAGGTGAATCCTGAAATCACTCCGAGATGCATTAAATAAATTAACGCAGAAGACGAAACTAGAGAAAGAAAATACAATAGAAATGTAAAGCACATTGTTGTTAAGTGCTAAGTTTCACGTGCATGCTACATCGCGAGAAGAAACAGACGCTATGTTCCGTGATCAACTAACTGCGCACGTGAGTGATAGACAGAAATAACGATACAGAGCGAAATATCTCGAGCCAAAACACCAAGTTACACGAGATGCCATGTTTGACCTATTACATAAAATCATTGACTTAACCTTTCTTTTCTTACGGAAAATTACACCTGTGGTACAGATCATTGATGTTGGTACTTTTTCGGGTTACATTGGGTGAGAGATGGCAAAACGCAATTGTACAAGATGTCAGTGAGAACTTCACGATTTTAACCTCATCTTGTTCTTCTTGAATGTTCCCAACACAGAGTGAGTGAACAACTTAACTACAGTTCTTTAATACTAAATTAACAGTTGTTGTTGTTTGGTAAAGAATCAGCGTATTTTAATATAATTTCTACTCTCATAAAATATACGTGATTTTTTTTTGTATTAGACGAGTTCTAATTGACGCATAGAAGATGTGGGTTACAAAAAAAGTTAGAGTTTTGAGTTTCAACAAGGTGAAGAAGATAGAACTACTTTTCATGAAAAGAGGTTATCAAAACAAGAAATGTTTGAAACGGTCCGAAAAAAATGACATATTAATTATAACAAGCGGATTTTTACACAGGAAGAAATAACAAATACATATTAATTATAACAAGCGGATTTTTACACAGGAAGAAATAAAAATACATATTAATTATAACAAGCGAAGTTTTACACAAGAAGATATAAAAATACATATTAATTATAACAAGCGGAGTTTTACACAAGAAGAAATAAAAAATACATATTAATTATAACAAGCGGAGTTTTACACAAGAAGATATAAAAATACATATTAATTATAACAAGCGGAGTTTTACACAAGAAGAAATAACAAATACATATTAATTATAACAAGCGGAGTTTTACACAAGAAGAAATAATAAATACATATTAATTACAACAAGCGGAGTTTTACACAAGAAGAAATAACAAATACATATTAATTATAACAAGCAGATTTTCACACAAGAAGATATAAAAATACATATTAATTATGACAAGCGGAGTTTTACACAAGAAGAAATAAAAAATTACATATTAATTATCAGAACACCACAATATTTTCTAGTACCCTTCAAAACCAACGATACCACTATATTTTCCAGTCCCCCTCACAACCAACAACACCACTATATTTTACAGTTCTCACAACCAACGATACTACTATATTTCCAGTCCCCCTCACAACCAACAACACCACTATATTTTACAGTTCTCACAACCAATGACACCACTTTATTTTCCAGTTTCCCTCACAACCAACGACACCAGTATATTTTACAGTTCTCACAACCAATAATACCACTATATTTTCCAGTCTCCCTCACAACCAACGACACCACTATATTTTTCAGTTACCCTCACAGCCAACAACACCACTATATTTTACAGTTCTCACAACCAACGATACTACTATATTTCCAGTCCCCCTCACAACCAATAACACCACTATATTTTACAGTTCTCACAACCAATGACACCACTTTATTTTCCAGTCTCCCTCACAACCAACGACACCAGTATATTTTACAGTTCTCATAACCAATGACACCTCTATATTTTCCAGTCCTCCTCACAATCAACGACACCTCTATATTTTCCAGTCCTCCTCACAATCAACGACACCACTATATTTTTCAGTTACCCTCACAGCCAACATCAACGCTGTATTTTCCAGTACCCTTCAAAACCAACAATACTACTATATTTTACAGTCCCCCTCACAACCAATAACACCACTATATTTTACAGTTCTCACAACCAATGACACCACTATATTTTACAGTTCTCACAACCAATGACACCACTATAATTTCCAGTCCCCCTCACAAACGACGACACCACTATATTTTATAGTTCTCTCAACCAATAACACCACTATATTTTACAGTTCTCAAACCAATAACACCACTATATTTTCTAGTTCCTCTCACTACCAGAGAAGAACGTAAGCTGTTAAAGAAGTTCCCACTTTAGTTAATAGAAGTAAATGTATACTTACACTACAGGGTGTCCCGATCCATCCATATATCTCATGTATCCAGTGTATCTGTGTGCTGTCCCTCATTTAATCTTACTACAGAGTGGCCCGTAAGTCCCTACCCATCCATATATCTTATGTATCCAGTGTATCTGTGTGCTGTCCCTCATTTAATCTTACTACAGGGTGGCCCGTAAGTCCCTACCCATCCATATATCTTATGTATCCAGTGTATGTGTGTGCTGTCCCTCATTTAATCTTACTATAGTTGGCCCGTAAGTCCCTACCCATCCATATATCTTATGTATCCAGTGTATCTGTGTGCTGTCCCTCATTCTCGCTGCATAATATGCGATGCCATGTTCTGTCAGACATTTTCCTCAACATAGCAGGTGTTATTGTTCCAAATGCCGCGGTAACAGCTGCCTTCAACTCATCATTAGTATTATAACTTTGTTTGGACACAATATATGGATGGGTAGGGTCTTACGGGCCACCCTGTACATGTTACAAATTGACCAATGGGGAAACACCAACACTGAATCTGCTGTAATATAATAAC
Source organism: Tachypleus tridentatus (assembly GCF_004210375.1). Taxonomy (NCBI): domain Eukaryota; kingdom Metazoa; phylum Arthropoda; class Merostomata; order Xiphosura; family Limulidae; genus Tachypleus; species Tachypleus tridentatus. The sequence continues at coordinate 3,220,147 of NC_134837.1, read as the reverse complement.
CATGAAAAGAATATTAACATATTGTAATGAACAGTTAATTTATGAACAGTTTATTTATGAACAGTTTATTCCAGTGATAACAAAGTCAGTGTTTTGGTTTAACATGCTGTAAAAGTCTTACATCTTCATATCATGGAGATGAATTTAGAGAAGGAAACTGTTGATAGAAACCCTGAAACTCATGGTTTCACTGCTCACCATTTTATTTATACATTTCATAAAAATTAAAGTTAGTGTGGGATAAATTCATAAACACACCCGTCTGTAGATGTAAATACGTGTCAAGTAAAACCATTATATAATCACTGTATATATATATATATATAAAGTTATAGCTCATAAGAATATAGAGAAAGAAGCAAGTTTGGAAACTCCAATGAATTATTTTTGTGGAAGCCACTTCACAGTTTTGTGATCAGTAATAAAACCAGTAATTTATCAGGCTGGTTTGTGATCAGTAATAAAACCAGTGATTTATCAGGCTGGTATGTACAATGTGAACGATCTGATTGGCCGACGGAACAGACCACAAAACGTTCCACAGTCTACCACAGTGTCTCTCGCAGTGGCCCTGTGTAATGTGGTTTACTAGAAGTGGCCCTGTGTAATGTGGTTTACTAGAAGTGGTATATTCCACAAACAAACGTGCTCTACTGAAACACATCATATAACGATAGAATATTACTGTTCACTGTAGCAATGCACTAATGTTAAAGTTTGATGAAGCTTTAGGATAGCATTATAAATAACAATGATCCTCAACAAGTTATTTGTTATACGTATGTATAGAGTTTTAAGATCATGAAGTCTATATCTCTCAAGAAAATTAATATAAGCTAAAAATGTCACTACCACAGAACAAAAATCATTTGTTTTATTTCAGCATTTATACATGTATGTTAGAGGTACGTAATCCATACAGTTGATATTATTACTAATCCACGTACAACAACATAATGTTGATATTATTACTAATCCACGTACAACAACATATTGTTGATATTATTACTAATCCACGTACAACAACATAATGTTGATAATTTACTAATCCACGTACAACAACATAATGTTGATAATTTATTAATCCACGTACAATGACAAAGTTGATAGTTTGCTTTTTGAATTTCGTGCAAAGCTACTCGAGGGCTATGTTCGCTACCGTCCGTAATTTAGCAGTGTAAGACTAGAGGAGCCAGCCATCACCACCCACCGCCAATTCTTGGGCTACTCCCTTACCCCACGAATAGTGGGATTGATCGTCATATTATAACGCCCCCACGGCTGAAAGGTGACCATATTTGGTGCGACGGGTATGCGACCCCGCGACCCTCAGAAATATTAACTTTATCTTATATATGAATCAACTAAGTTACTTTGAGATCTAAAGTATATTCATTTTACAACATAACAATATATACAAATCGAAATTAAAAGCAAAATACATTTTTTTCATTATTTAACTAAAATTACAGACCACCAAAGTACGTAAATCATAAAACTTCTGAAATGTTGGTTAATAATAATATCGGACACAAAACTCACCTTAATCTAAACAGAAAATAAAATATTATTATGTCATTTTTAACAACTACTATTTATAGAACAAATATTCTAACATTTCAACTTAACTAAATTAGTTTAATATGTAGAACTGACTACAAATTTAACAAATAATTAATTTAACTGAAATATTGATTGTGTGTTAATTAAACTCAACAATTTTAAATGAAAACAGAATTATAAACACTTATCATATTTGAAGTTTGTTAAAACCCTACTGTATGACCAGTTAATTAATTCGTGTAACAAATACCTCCCTAGCTTTCAGTAATGTTCTCTGAGTAATGGCCACCGGTAACTCAGTGTTAAGTCTCCAGGCGTACAACGCTAAAATCGGAGGTTAAATTCTACCCGGTAGATAGAACGGAGATAACCCTTTGTGTAGCTGTGAGCTACAAATCAACTTAATCTTATGTAGTTTGTCAGATATAATACTATACAGTTCCGGATACCAATCTACATCGAAGGAAAACTCACCACATATAACAAAAGCTGACGTCGAACACAAAGAAACAGCAAAACACAAACCTCTTGCCCATCAGGGTTAAATATGAAACGATCAGGGAAAACCTGCAAGTAAAGTATAGAATAGTCTGGGGTTCTGAATATATCCCTGACTCACCGAAGATGAAATACGCACTATATCTGCTGTGGTGTAGAACAAGTTTGAAATTTCAGGAAGGAACATAATTTATCCAGAGAAAACCACCCTGGTAACCCTTCTATAATTATTCATTGTATTCCTACATCGAGTTTAGTTCAGCCATGCTAGTAGTCCCTTCACGTAAGTTTCAGTCTATAAAATAATCCCTGTTAAATGTTAAATATATTTGTTCCTATGCTACCAAAGTCTACCTAACCCCGGACTATTTTTTAGACGACTGGAAGATTATAATATATCGTTTTTTTATCAGCACATTACTGATATTAACGAAATAGTAAGATATTTTAAAACTTATGAAACCAAGTGTTCAAAATAAGTAAAAACACGTATATGACCGTTGTATTTGTGACGTTTCACGCAGACGCCCTTCATCTGGCAGTTTAAATCATGTTATGTAGAAAAAATGCTCAGACAGAATAGTTGGAGGGTTAGAATACGTAGAGATTCTAAATCACGGGCTACCTGAGTGAAACGCGTTAAAATATTGTTATAAGAAACACATTGTTAAAGTGGTTCTATAAAGAACACTAAAACAGAAAACAAGTATTCAAGTGATATAATTTGGATTCTAGAAATTATAAGGAAACAAGAGAAGTAAGAAGAATGAATTCGTAAAATGGTAAACTATTTATTTCATTGGTTTGAATTTCCCGCAAAGCTGCACGAGGGATATCTAGGCCGTCCCTAATTTAGCAGTGTAAGACTAGAGGGAAGGCAGCTAGTCATCACCACACCACCGCCAATTCTTGGGCTACTCTTTTACCAACGAATAGTGGGATTGACCGTCACATTATAACGCCACTACGGCGGAAAGGGAGAGCATGTTTGGTGCGACGGTGATTCGAACCCGCGATCCACGGATTACGAGTCGAGTGCTTTAACCACCTGGTCACGCCGGGCCGTTTATTTAATAGTAACAATAACCATGGAAATATATGTAGACAGTGTCAAGTTAATAGGAACGGCAAAAGATGTAGATGGAACTTGTAATTACTTGTAATAAATACGTTCTGTGTGTAGTAGTTAGTTTAGATATAAGTTTATGTTCTAGACTTTCGCGCCCATATTTGTTGTTGGATACATGTAACAAAAATAGTACCTCACGTCTTTAGTACCACTGTGTACAGGTTAGTTAAACTGTCTGGGAACTGAGTGGTCGAGGATGTTGTTGTGTAAAACTCGGAGATTTTTATAGAATCTGTCATTTATAAAATCTATGTATGTTTCGTCAGTACAGTGCTGGTTACATCTAGTACAATAAATAATATACTCTGATGTACAGGTGAATCGGCCTTTTACGTGAAAGGTAGAACTGGAGACATTCGATAAGCTGGTGATTTAATTGGATGTGACTTGTCCATTGGAACGACTTCTGTTTTCAATAGCAGTTCACTTCAAAACACATAAAGTAAGTTGATCGTAATTACTTTTTTGAAACTTTAAACTTGTCTAGTTCAAGATAGTTTCGAAATAAATCAACCATTCGTACATTTCGTTAAATTTTAACTAACTGGGACTACCTGTCAACCTGAATATCATTGGTTAGCATGTCCTCTATCCTCGATTTGAAAATTACGTAACGGTTATTGTACAGATGGCTAGCCAATCATAATAACAGTTATAGCGTCACTATTTATTTTGATCTGCCATGGTCAAGGGGTTAAAGGGCGAGCGAATCGTAATTCGAATCCCCGTAACTGTAAACATGCTCGTCCTTTCAGCCGTTTGAGCTGTATAATGTGACGGTCAATCACATTATTAGTTGATGAAAGAGTAACCCAAGAGTTGGCGGTGGGTGGTGATGACTATCTGCCTTTCCTCTAGTCTTTCACTGCTAAAATATGGACGGCTTTCACAAATTGCCCTCGTGTACGCAAAGCATTGCGTGAAATTTACAAAGAAAACAAAAAGCAACACACCAAATCAAACACTAAAATGAACACTGCTTTTCCTATCACAACAAGTTTCTGCCACGAACTATGATATCAAA
>NC_134837.1:3161112-3215433 GCF_004210375.1 Tachypleus tridentatus | reverse complement strand
GATATCCCTTGTGCAGCTTTAGCTATGCACAAAATTCTAAACAAACCAAACTACTTGGAAGTTTTTATATTGTAGTTAAATTTCCAGTCATATAAATGTAGCTAGGTATAAATGTATTGGCTAGCAATGGGTGAGCATAGTAACTCCTACTATTCTCTGATAATAGTTAAGCTTCATAAAAATTTTGTTTTTTCACTTGTGTAAAGGTTCTGATACTGGATTTCATTTTCTTCTTTATTTTTTCTTGGGGGAAGGAGGTTGGATACTTTTTACATCAAAAGTTTAGAAATTTACATTTGTAATACAGTATCAGTTTGTACACTAAATGTGGAAACAGCTGTGTAAAACCATGAAAGTTTGTTTTCTCAGATCCTACACTAGTTAAATCTTGTATTTAATTTGTGACATTGTTTGTTTTTGTGTTGTTAAAGATTTTATGTTTATTAAACTTTAATAGTTAATGTTTAACTGACATCTTAAGACTGCAGAGATGTAATACAGTGTCATTACCTGAGGGTTTTCTAATAACATAACATTAAAGGACAACAAGTGACCTTCTGGTCTGCCTGGGCCATCCACTAAATTATAAAAAAAACACTAAAAAAAAAACACTCAATACCAGATCTTGTCATTCAAATATTTATCAAGATTTCCTTCAAACTCTCGTATATTATCTACCTCATCTGAAGACAACCCATTCCAAAGGCGAACCACCTTATTAGAGAATACAGCCGAGTTTAAAATTATTCCTACCATGCCAGAATTTATATTTGTATCCATAGTTTTATCATTGTCACCATTAAACATGAGAAAATATAATGAATGAACACTATTAATTCCCTTAATTAAACATCTCAGTCAGATCCCTTGGAGCTGTATTAATTCCCTTAATTCACATCTCAGTCAGATCACTTGGAGCTGTATTAATTCCCTTAATTAAATACCTCAGTCAGATCCCTTGGAGCTGTATTAATTCCCTTAATTAAACATTTCATCCAGATCCTCTGTAGCTGTATTACCCCTTTTTGTTACAGATCATGGGTCATAGGCATGTCACCACATTTGTTGACCTGCATTTAAACTTTTATTGAACCATTATTTTATAAAGTTAAGTCAATAAGTTTGGAATAAACTTGTAGATTATAATTTAAACTTTAATATTATATATGAGTTAATTTCGTAATTTAAAAGAACACACCTAAATACTCATTAAAATGAGTAATGTGATATGTTGAATGCAGCACTGTTTAAAATTAGATGCTTGTTATGTCAAAATACTAAGTCTGTGGTTTCATACAAATTATGAACTCAACTTACCAATATTATCAAGCTAGAATATAAAATAAGAACCTCGTATCTTTTTAATTTGCCGAGATATATCTTATGTACTGAATCAAACATGATGGACCTGTTTAACACTTCCATATTTTGAAACTGCCCCTTATATACTTGTACAAGAGTATATGACATGTGAATGACCAATCGACAGATTAGAATGTCCCCTAGCAGTTTTCTCATCCATTTTAATCTGTGAAAAGGCTACTACGTTCTTTTGAACAAAAGTTTAAAGAAGGTAGGTTGTGTCTTTAGTCAGCTTGAAGTTTCATATTTTTGTAAGCATAAATACATCTCTGTTACTATGCTTAATAAATTATAGTAGAATTCTATGGTATCAGTGGAGTTATTTATTTTTTTAATTATTCAACTGTGTATATATAAAACCCAAAAAAGTTTTGATATCCTCCATGTGCAAAAGTTTAAAGGCTTAGCAACCTGTGTCCAGTAGCAACCAAGTAAAAAGGTTATGGCAAGAAGAGATAATTGTTTCCTTCACTTCTTGATGTATTGTTCTATACTTTAAGAAAAATAAGTTTAATAATTTATTCTAAATAGTAATAATTTATATACATATATAATGTATAATAATTGAAATGTGATTGTATAACAAAACACTTGTCTACTAAAACAATCAAGATAGGGAAGACTAAAGATCGGTTGTATATTACTGAATACGTAAGATGGGTACACGTGCACCACGTTGGTGCAAGTTATGTAATGTAAACTAGGTACAACTGGAAGATCAATATAGTAAACAGTATTAAATATATAATGTTATAAGACTTAAGCTACTTAGACTAAACATTTGTATTTTCATGAAAATACAATTTATATTTATTTCCTAATTATTTTTATGATGGTTAGGAGGTTGATCAGGTGACAGAACCCACATAGTTATTGTGCAGAATACAACATAAAATATAAAGTCTTACTCAAAACAAACATTTAAAATGTATTTTGGTGGTTTTAGAGATTATGCAATTAATATCAGAGATTTTTGAGATGAATAATAGTTTTTTTAATCACAACATTAAATCTCTTAGCACTCACACTAGTTATGAGAAAGACTATTTTGACAAACAAATCTTTAGTAAAAATATTTCATTAAAAGTCTACCAAATTTTGTGAAGATACACATGCTGTATCAAGAGTTATAGTGTAAATACTTAACATGTGCAAATGTGTAGGTGTATTTGTGCATATCATACTGAGTCCATATCAAAATGGTTAATTTTCTTAATCAAACACCTCAGTCAGATCCCCTCAAACTGTTTTACTTTCCTTAATTAAATACTTTAGTCATATCCCCTCTAACTATATTAATTCCCTTATTTAAACACCTCAGTCAGATCCCCTCAAACTACAATACATTCCTTAGATAAATGCCTTAGTTCAATCACCTCTAGATATATTAATTCTCCCAATTAACTGCTTCAGACAAGTCCCCTCTAACTCTTCTTTTTCCCAAGAGAAAACAAGTTCATCTGAAGAAAGTACAGCTTAGGGCAGAGAGGATATAATATCTGACCACTCCACTGGAGGAAAGTAAACTTTCCTTCAAAAACTAAATTACTGTCATGATTTTTTTATACACATCTTAAGTAATCCAAGTTATTTTTTCTATCAGAGATAATTTTAAAAATCAGGGTAAAACATTATTATAATTTTCAACAATGTGTTTTTTATTGTTTTTTTCATTAACTTAATGTAACTACAGGTAGTGTAGACAGTGAAGATAAAAATTTAACTCAACAAGACAATGATGAAGAGGACCATATTGAAGATATTAAATCTCGTCTTGAACAAATGCAGAAAGACATGAAATCTTCATCGACTACTTCAAGGAAGAAACGTTTTGTAAATATTTCCGAGTCCTCGGAAATAAATGGTCAGGAAAGTGAATCTTCTAACACTTGGAAAGAAGTGAATGATGGAGAACTATTGATCTTTACAGAGCAGCAAATAGAGCCAAGAGAAAAAGTAATATTTTAATTGAAGACACTTGTCAGTAGGACTGATTATGTTACTTCAAATTAATGTTTGTTACATATATATGTATCCCTTACCTTTTATTTAGGCTATCCATGTTATACAAATATGATTTCAGCTAGAACCTGTGCTTAAAAGATGAATATTTTATAAATTTTACAAGGTACTTAACTTTAATGATGTATAATAGTAACCCATAATTTAAAAGATTTAAGTTTCATCAATCACAAATACTATAACATAAAAAAATAATAGATGTTACATTTCACCAGCTTAATCTAGTTTACATCATAACAGTTGTTATTCCTGCAGTTTGATAATGTAAATATCGTTTTCACCACTACTGTGTCTGTACATCCCAGCAGACATGATGAGTATTCAGCAAAAGGCCTTATCAGCACTGGATATAACAGGTATAGTGTGGTTGATATATTGTTTTGAATTCTTCTTCACTCACATTCATAAATTATCAAAATATCACATGGACAATAAAGGAAAATTTAATTCATCAAGGCTTTTCCTTCCTGCCCACCTTTGAGAACAAATAAAATGTTAAACTCACCTTTTATTATTCAGGTAATTTGATCAACTCTTACAAAATTATATAAGAGATTGATGGTTGATAGGCCAAAGGCTTCTAATTTCTGTGTATTTTATTATCAAGATAATGTAACAAGACTTCACAAATTTAAAGTTTGGGAAAGACAGGTCAGGCTTCACTAATGACATTTTTATTGTTTTAACAGTGATTGAACTATAAAATAAGTTATCATAATTATGGATCAAGAAATCGAAGAAAGGAATCAAATACCTCCTGAAACATAAAGAATTGGTGCAAAGTTCTACCTTTCCCAAGAGTATGTGTATGGAAGGACAACCAAGAAGGTCCATGAGGTCTCATGTTGTCATTATATTATAATAAAGTGCTGACTTCCAACACTGCTGATGGCAACTTATTCCATAAGAAAATCACCATGTTAACACAATGAAATTGTCTTAACTGGAGACCTAGCCTGCTTTTTTAAATTTGGGTCTTCTTGTCAGATTATCTTTAGAAGACAACACAAGAAAATGAGAGACCTTTATTTGTTTGATACACAACTTAGTCTTGTAAATTCTTGTAAGATAATTACTTACCATTTTTTAATCTGAAGAACAAATAAACTGAGGTCTTAACCTATTCATTGGAGTTAGTTTTTTCTCTCATGAAACCATCCTAACTACTTCCACAAATATCAATATATTTTCTTAAATAAGGAAACTCAACTATACCCATTGCTTCAGGTGAGGCCTAACTAGTGACTTGTGTAAAAATGGGATTACCTCTTCTAATATATAATCAGTATGTCTATAAATACATCCTAAAATCTATAAACTTTCTTCTTCCAACACAACATTGCTTTATTGGCTTGATTGGTTCATCCACCACTACGTTAAGATTATTTTCTTCAGTCTTATTATCAAGTGGATTCCAAATGAATACATTGTCTGGTACATCTCTAATCACACATCATATTACAGACCTTTATCCAACTGATCCATGTTCTTCTTCCTCACTGAATATATGAGAGCTTAATGTACAATTGTACAAGAGTGTATTGTAGAGCTTAGCATGATTTATAAAAATCTTGTCATCGGTATTCTTTAAGGACCTAGTCCTTGTTTTGTCATCGGTATTTTTTAAGGACCTAGTCCTTGTTTTGTCATCGGTATTCTTTAAGGACCTAGTCCTTGTTTTGTCATTGGTATTCTTTAAGGAACTAGTCCTTGTTTTGTCATTGGTATTCTTTAAGGAGCTAGTCCTTGTTTTGTCATTGGTATTCTTTAAGGAGCTAGTTCTTGTTTTGTCATCAGTATTCTTTAAGGACCTAGTCCTTGTTTTGTCATCAGTATTCTTTCAGGACCTAGTCCTTGTTTTGTCATTGGTATTCTTTAAGGACCTAGTCCTTGTTTTGTCATCGGTATTTTTTAAGGACCTAGTCCTTGTTTTGTCATCGGTATTTTTTAAGGACCTAGTCCTTGTTTTGTCATCAGTATTCTTTAAGGAGCTTGTCCTTGTTTTGTCATCAGTATTCTTAAGGACCTAGTCCTTGTTTTGTCATCGGTATTCTTTAAGGACCTAGTCCTTGTTTTGTCATCAGTATTCTTTAAGTCATCAGTATTCTTTAAGGACCTAGTCCTTGTTTTGTCATCAGTATTCTTTAAGGACCTAGTCCTTGTTTTGTCATCGGTATTCTTTAAGGACCTAGTCCTTGTTTTGTCATCGGTATTCTTTAAGGACCTAGTCCTTGTTTTGTCATCAGTATTCTTTAAGGACCTAGTCCTTGTTTTGTCATCAGTATTCTTTAAGGACCTAGTCCTTGTTTTGTCATCGGTATTTTTTAAGGACCTAGTCCTTGTTTTGTCATCGGCATTCTTTAAGGACCTAGTCCTTGTTTTGTCATCGGTATTCTTTAAGGACCTAGTCCTTGTTTTGTCATCGGTATTCTTTAAGGAACTAGTCCTTGTTTTGTCATTGGTATTCTTTAAGGACTGTTTATAACATTTTGCTTATTCTTTTCTTCTTTCTTCCAATGTCTTTCAGTGTTGAAGAGAAACTTCTGGGACACAGGGAATGGTTGAAATTGTGTCTCCTTTTTATTCATTAAGTCAAGAATTTTTGTACCCAGGATTGTTCACCCTTAAGATACTTAAAAGAATCATTGTTGCTAGTTTTAATATTACCAGCAAGCTGCTTGTAATTCTCCATTTTTTAATTCTTACTTCAAACTTTGTAATTTCTTCTTTACTAAGTGAATTTTAGTTACTTTAACAGTTGAAAGCTGGTTGCATCATCACAACTTAAATATCATATTAAAGTAAATAAAACATTTAATAGACATGCTGTTTTCTACAATATACATATTTTGTTGTTTTACACAATATTTATTATGTTGGTTTAATTAAAGATGACATATGAAATAAGACAAAATATTATATTTATAATGCTTTTTTAAATAAAAGAAGTAATATACTGTGTTTTATTTGAATAAACTCACTTTCAGTACTACAGAAAGATAGAATTGTAACACTAAAACAGGTACACAATATACATGTATATTTATATGTATATCATACACACAACAATATATATGTACAAATATATGTAAATCATGTACATTATTTTTCTTCCTATAAGATAGCTGCTTTTGACCTAGACGGTACCTTAGTCACAACAAAGTCTGGAAGAGTGTTTCCCACAAGCCTTGATGACTGGAGGTCAGTCCTGCTGTACTTTATGTCACAGCAATTAATTTGATAAAAGTTTTGATTGATTGTGTTTGGAAATCTGTAAATGGGTATATATATTTTGTTATGTAACTTGGCTTCTTTATGTAAGATAAGAGTCTTTATATCATCCATGAAATGGCTTCCCTATGTAACATAAGTCTTTATATTATCCATGAAGTGGCTTCCCTATGTAAGATAACAATCTTTATATCATCCATGAAATGGCTTCCCTATGTAAGATAACAATCTTTATATTATCCATGAAGTGGCTTCCCTATGTAAGATAACAATCTTTATATTATCCATGAAGTGGCTTCCCTGTGTAAGGTAACAGTGTTTATATTACCCATAAGATAACAGTACTGATTCATTTTGTTGTCCACAAAATAGATTTCTTATATAAAACAATAATTATTTTAGTATAGTTTAATTATATATCAAAAAGCACCAGTCCAATGTGCATTTCAACCATTTTTTATTATAAGGAGTTTGTTTAGATGCTAGCAATAATAAATAGTAACTTTATTAAATTTTTGGCCTGCATTGTAGTCATTATTAGATGGTTTTTCTCCAGTTAAATGTCTAAAAACATTCATTGTTGCTAAAAGCAATTCATCCAAAGTAATTTAATTGAGAATGTATGATATCAATAGATATGAGCAGGGTTAGGTTACATTCAAGTACTAAATGATCTAGCTTAAGAGAGTTTCTCCTCACTCTGCAAACTAAATTCTTTTTTATACATTTTTATCCCCTTAAAATATTTTTACTTGCTTAGGATTTTCTTCTGTCAAATTGAAGAAATCCAAAGGTACTCTCAAGAATTAGAGCAAATATTAGAGTATTCTAAGACTTTTGTTCATTGTATTTATTATCTGAAATGCAAACCTATTGATACAAGATTCAAATAAGTTGAACTAGTTGTTTAGTAGTTTTTGACAGCCTGCAGAATAATATTTTAGAGATTGAACTAGCTTCTGTAAATTCCTGGGTTACAGATGTTCAAGACATTAACAATGTTTCTGAAGTGTGTAAGTGCATATCTTGCTATGATAACTGATATTTAATATTGTATGATTTTGTTTTCACACTGTTTATCTTGAATGTAATCTAAAATTAGAAGATATCAGATACAGTTAGATATATACGAATGTTTCATTTTAGTGTTTATCTCATTATTTTCATTGAGTATTATTACATCATAATATCTCATAGTGTGTGTAGAAAGTTCTTGGGATATGTATAAATACTCATCCAGAATGCAGTTCAAGTAAGTTAGTGAGGGGTATAGTCTATTATATCTAGACTCCATGTTTGTGAGTTAAGTCAGATAGAGCTTGTGTCAACAATTTTAAAATGAAAATATAACAGATTGGACTATAGCAACATACCAGAGAAGAATAATTTGTTTTGTCAATTGTATTATGAAGTAATTAAACAAACCTGTGTTGGCTTTCTAAGAAAAGTGACATTTATTTGAAGGATACAGCTTTGGTAACCAACAGTGTAAAGTAAACAAAATTATCGTAGATTGTATTGTAATAACAGAGTAGAGAAGAATAATTCATTCTTGTCAATTGTGTTTTAAAGTAACTGTACTATGCTTTGGACTTTGACAAAAGCATATGTTTACTTAAAGCTCTGGATGTAAGTGTGGAAATTAATTATGAAATTAATATTTGTCAGTACATTTGACTTGTTTTAATATATTATTTTAAAACAAGTGGATTGTATGCTCTTTCATTATTGTAGAAATGTATTCCTAACAAGTCACAGGTACCTACTTTATAGAATCCTGCCTATCCGTATATGAACACCTGAGAAATACGTGTTTTCTTTAAAATTTATATTAATTATTAATTACATTTTTTTCACAAACTTCTGACATGGAAATTTTTTTAAATTTGAAAGTGAAAAACATGATAATTTGGTTAACTTGTAATGTATATTTTCTATTCAAGGAGGGTTGAATTTGATATGAGTGTGAGTTGTTAATATTAGTCAAGTGATACATAGGTATATGTGATACCCCATCTGAAAACATGAAAATATTATACCCATGATGGTTGTTATAAACCACGTGTGTAATTTTCACTTTTCTTGCATTTTCCAAGTTTAGTCTACAGAAGACAAGATACTGTTTTGAAACTATCATGCTGATAGCTTTTAGTTTGTTTTATAAGTATCTGTGATCCTGTTAATATTTCTAAGTATTTAGCTCCAGTAAAAAAAAGGAATTTTTTTTTTTTCTGCACAAACATGTTTTTTACAGAAGTATAATGTTTTAAAACTTCATAGTACCAAATTATTTTGTGTTGGTTAAGGTTACAGAATTAAAATAATATATTCTTGTAAGTACATATTGTTGTTGTATTTTGTGTTGGTTAAGGTTACAGAATTAAAATAATATATTCTTGTAAGTACATATTGTTCTTGTATTTTGTGTTGGTTAAAGTTACAGAATTAAAATAATATATTCCTGTAAGTACATACTGTTCTTGTATTTTGTGTTGGTTAAGGTTACAGAATTAAAATAATATATTCTTGTAAGTACATACTGTTCTTGTATTTTGTGTTGGTTAAGGTTACAGAATTAAAATAATATATTATTGTAAGTACATATTGTTCTTGTATTTTGTGTTGGTTAAGGTTACAGAATTAAAATAATATATTCTTCTAAGTACATATTGTTCTTGTATTTTGTGTTGGTTAAGGTTACAGAATTAAAATAATATATTCTTCTAAGTACATATTGTTCTTGTATTTTGTGTTGGTTAAGGTTACAGGATTAAAATAATATATTCTTGTAAGTACGTATTGTTCTTGTAAGTTTTAACAATTCTCATTACTTATTTCTTATCTTCACGTAACTTCTTTAAGTTATATAGTTACACTTACATCTATTTTCATTTAAACAGTTACTTGAATATTGCATAACAGTTTATCATGTTGTTTGTTTGTGATACTTGATAAATATTTCAAATGTGGATGAAAACATTATTGGCTTTACCTTAGATGTAAGTATCTCAGGTAGTTAACCCATATTTTGTTTCTATCAGGATATTATTCCCAGAAATTCCTGGAAAGTTAAAGCAGTTACATAGAGATGGTTTCAAAATTGTTATAATTTCAAATCAAGTAAGTAGTTCCCTTTTAAAATTATGAATAAAAATTCAATTTAAATAACAATACCTAAGCAGACCTAGTTTTATCAAAGAACAATATTTATGCATATTAATTTAATAACTTTATTCTACAGTAATATAAATAAAAGTCATTTAAAATTTATGGAATTAAAAACAAAATGAATTTAAAAAGTTTTGAAAGTATAATAAGAATTGAAAACAAACTCATTCACAACCTCTGTCTTGAACTTTCCAAGATTATCTTTGCACTTGTAGTTAATGTTCATTTTCACAAAGCGATATGCGAAATATTTTTCGTGTGGTTTTCCTTAACTCAGTTGTATGAAATTGCTCCTAGTTTCATAATATTACATTTTCGTATAGTAAATCAATATAAAATGTTTTATTGTATTTTGACAATATCAGCTGTCTTAGTTTAAAATATTTATTGTGTACTATTAAACATTGGCTTTTTCTAATAAATCTGTGTTGTTTAAAACTTACACAAGTGTTGTGTTAATACAGATATGGTCTTCCTGTTTTGCAAACAATTAAAGAAACAAACCCTTAAAAATACAATTTTGTTTGAGTTTTGGAAATTAAATGTAAGTAAATTGAACTACAAGAGCTTTAGAACAAACGTACTGTAACGTATGAAATCCTCATAAACTTCTAGTTTAGATTGATATTTCATAGATAAAACATATCACAAGTAAAGTACATACTGGAAATTACTGAAGATGTGATTGTTTTATTAACAACTCTGATAAGAATTAGGTACCTGTCACTGCCATTCTTAGTATGAAAAATAACAACAAGGTAATATATATGTAGGAATGAATATCTTCACTTGAAAATAATTGCCAGTTTATCATAATTCTTTTTAGGACCAGCATGAACGTTTTGACATTTTGACTAGCTGTTACTTCTATTATTCTGTGATGTTTACTTATGAGATCTCAGCCTAAACGAGACTGCCCTTCCCCATATCAGGATGTAGTATTTACCAGTGAAAATAAGGAAAACATTCAACATGTACTGTCCAGATCACAGGAACGTAGTTTGTCTATGATACGTTCAGAACTTGGGAAATGTAGTTTTTGATTACTTTTGTTAGTGTCACAGAATCACTAAAACTTTTCCTAATCATTTTCAATTTTTTTCATGAAAGAAAACATCATATTTTAGATTTGGGTCTTAATAAAACTTCTGTTTGTTCTTTCTGTGATAAACATATTCATTTGATTGACAGCTTCTTCACTGAAATTGATGGAAAGTAAAATTAGGTTCTCAACAACAGGTGGATACAGTTCTTTCATGGACTCTTCTAACTGCTTCTGTCCACTCACTGCTCTTAAAAATGTCTTTTTTTTTTATAGAATGTTTTGATTTTTTTAGTCAGCAAAGGTTTAGAATTCCTTAAGAACTTGATTCATTTTTCAATATTTGTATAATTTAAAACTTGAGATATTGTAATGTTTTCCCACTGTTTAATTATTTGTTCATGTGTTGCTGTAATGTCTTTTATTTATGTGGATGTTTGATACTCTATGAACTGACAGCATTGACAAAAATAAGTATGTACATGGACTTGTGAAACTAAATTCTATACAAGTTACTACAGAACAACTTAGTGGTGTCTGTCACAGAATGTTTATGAAAAGACAATATTAATCCAGGATAATGTAGTAACATCTGTGACACAATACGTGTGTAATCTGTTGCAGACTTCATTGATACCGGATCACTTGGTAACATATGTGACACAATACGTGTGTAATCTGTTGCAGACTTCATTGATACAGGATCACTTGGTAACATATGTGACACTATATATGAAGTTTATTGAAGACAACAGTAATATAGTATAATATAGTAGCATCTGTAACAATATTTGTATATGTACTTGTTTCATTTCCTAGTCTAGAGTAATAAGTGTTTATATAGAACATTAATGAAAATTATGTGTTTTCTCTAAGAGGTATTTTATCAGTCAGAGAAAATTTTGTTTTTGAAGAAGTTTAATTTTGTGACTTAAAGAGTGAATCTATATACATAGACTCACAGTTTACTTCATTTTTCCCTAACAACCTCTATTATTATAGATGGGCATATCTCGAGGGAAGTTATCAGCATCAGACTTTATGAAGAAATTACAAATGATTGTAGAGAGACTGGGAGTACCAGTTCAAGCCATTTCATCCACCAAGTCGGGATATTATCGTAAGCCAGCTCCTGGCATGTGGGAATATTTGAATAAGAGTCTAAACCAGGGTGTTAGTATAGACATCACAAAAAGCTTTTTTGTTGGTGGTGAGTTTGTAACAAAGATTATTATTCTAATGATATTACACATACACTCACTTTCAGTTAATGTTAATTATATACATGTTGACAAAAAATAGCAATTAAAAATATTTCATGAATGACAATTAAAGGAACTGTTCTTTATGTTATGTATTTAGGGCCTTTATCAAGTGTATGTTTTTATATAATATATTATTAATAAATTCCATGTTGTGATCATCACTGGATGACACAATATTGTGATGAGTTGTAAAGAATGACAGGGACAACTAAGAACGAGTAATTATGTGTAGTAATCACATCCATCATTGTTAAATGTTAATGTGTTTCCTGATGAATTATAAAGAATGACAGGGACAACTAAGAACAAGTAATTATGTGTAGTAATCACATCCATCATTGTTAAATGTTAATGTGTTTCCTGATGAATTATAAAGAATGACAGGGACAACTAAGAACAAGTAATTATGTGTAGTAATCACATCCATCATTGTTAAATGTTAATGTGTTTCCTGGTGAATTATAAAGAATGACAGGGACAACTAAGAACAAGTAATTATGTGTAGTAATCACATCCATCATTGTTAAATGTTAATGTGTTTCCTGATGAATTATAAAGAATGACAGGGACAACTAAGAACAAGTAATTATGTGTAGTAATCACATCCATCATTGTTAAATGTTAATGTGTTTCCTGGTGAATTATAAAGAATGACAGGGACAACTAAGAACAAGTAATTATGTGTAGTAATCACATCCACCATTGTTAAATGTTAATGTGTTTCCTGATGAATTATAAAGAATGACAGGGACAACTAAGAACAAGTAATTATGTGTAGTAATCACATCCATCATTGTTAAATGTTAATGTGTTTCCTGATGAATTATAAAGAATGACAGGGACAACTAAGAACAAGTAATTATGTGTAGTAATCACATCCATCATTGTTAAATGTTAATGTGTTTCCTGATGAATTATAAAGAATGACAGGGACAACTAAGAACAAGTAATTATGTGTAGTAATCACATCCATCATTGTTAAATGTTAATGTGTTTCCTGGTGGATTATAAAGAATGACAGGGACAACTAAGAACAAGTAATTATGTGTAGTAATCACATCCATCATTGTTAAATGTTAATGTGTTTCCTGATGAATTATAAAGAATGACAGGGACAACTAAGAACAAGTAATTATGTGTAGTAATCACATCCATCATTGTTAAATGTTAATGTGTTTCCTGGTGAATTATAAAGAATGACAGGGACAACTAAGAACAAGTAATTATGTGTAGTAATCACATCCATCATTGTTAAATGTTAATGTGTTTCCTGATGAATTATAAAGAATGACAGGGACAACTAAGAACAAGTAATTATGTGTAGTAATCACATCCATCATTGTTAAATGTTGATGTGTTTCCTGATGAATTATAAAGAATGACAGGGACAACTAAGAACAAGTAATTATGTGTAGTAATCACATCCATCATTGTTAAATGTTAATGTGTTTCCTGATGAATTATAAAGAATGACAGGGACAACTAAGAACAAGTAATTATGTGTAGTAATCACATCCATCATTGTTAAATGTTAATGTGTTTCCTGGTGAATTATAAAGAATGACAGGGACAACTAAGAACAAGTAATTATGTGTAGTAATCACATCCACCATTGTTAAATGTTAATGTGTTTCCTGATGAATTATAAAGAATGACAGGGACAACTAAGAACAAGTAATTATGTGTAGTAATCACATCCATCATTGTTAAATGTTAATGTGTTTCCTGATGAATTATAAAGAATGACAGGGACAACTAAGAACAAGTAATTATGTGTAGTAATCACATCCATCATTGTTAAATGTTAATGTGTTTCCTGATGAATTATAAAGAATGACAGGGACAACTAAGAACAAGTAATTATGTGTAGTAATCACATCCATCATTGTTAAATGTTAATGTGTTTCCTGATGAATTATAAAGAATGACAGGGACAACTAAGAACAAGTAATTATGTGTAGTAATCACATCCATCATTGTTAAATGTTAATGTGTTTCCTGGTGAATTATAAAGAATGACAGGGACAACTAAGAACAAGTAATTATGTGTAGTAATCACATCCATCATTGTTAAATGTTAATGTGTTTCCTGATGAATTATAAAGAATGACAGGGACAACTAAGAACAAGTAATTATGTGTAGTAATCACATCCATCATTGTTAAATGTTAATGTGTTTCCTGGTGAATTATAAAGAATGACAGGGACAACTAAGAACAAGTAATTATGTGTAGTAATCACATCCATCATTGTTAAATGTTAATGTGTTTCCTGATGAATTATAAAGAATGACAGGGACAACTAAGAACAAGTAATTATGTGTAGTAATCACATCCATCATTGTTAAATGTTAATGTGTTTCCTGGTGAATTATAAAGAATGACAGGGACAACTAAGAACAAGTAATTATGTGTAGTAATCACATCCATCATTGTTAAATGTTAATGTGTTTCCTGATGAATTATAAAGAATGACAGGGACAACTAAGAACAAGTAATTATGTGTAGTAATCACATCCATCATTGTTAAATGTTAATGTGTTTCCTGGTGAATTATAAAGAATGACAGGGACAACTAAGAACAAGTAATTATGTGTAGTAATCACATCCACCATTGTTAAATGTTAATGTGTTTCCTGATGAATTATAAAGAATGACAGGGACAACTAAGAACAAGTAATTATGTGTAGTAATCACATCCATCATTGTTAAATGTTAATGTGTTTCCTGATGAATTATAAAGAATGACAGGGACAACTAAGAACAAGTAATTATGTGTAGTAATCACATCCATCATTGTTAAATGTTAATGTGTTTCCTGATGAATTATAAAGAATGACAGGGACAACTAAGAACAAGTAATTATGTGTAGTAATCACATCCATCATTGTTAAATGTTAATGTGTTTCCTGATGAATTATAAAGAATGACAGGGACAACTAAGAACAAGTAATTATGTGTAGTAATCACATCCATCATTGTTAAATGTTAATGTGTTTCCTGGTGAATTATAAAGAATGACAGGGACAACTAAGAACAAGTAATTATGTGTAGTAATCACATCCATCATTGTTAAATGTTAATGTGTTTCCTGATGAATTATAAAGAATGACAGGGACAACTAAGAACAAGTAATTATGTGTAGTAATCACATCCATCATTGTTAAATGTTAATGTGTTTCCTGGTGAATTATAAAGAATGACAGGGACAACTAAGAACAAGTAATTATGTGTAGTAATCACATCCACCATTGTTAAATGTTAATGTGTTTCCTGATGAATTATAAAGAATGACAGGGACAACTAAGAACAAGTAATTATGTGTAGTAATCACATCCATCATTGTTAAATGTTAATGTGTTTCCTGATGAATTATAAAGAATGACAGGGACAACTAAGAACAAGTAATTATGTGTAGTAATCACATCCATCATTGTTAAATGTTAATGTGTTTCCTGATGAATTATAAAGAATGACAGGGACAACTAAGAACAAGTAATTATGTGTAGTAATCACATCCATCATTGTTAAATGTTAATTTGTTTCCTGATGAATTATAAAGAATGACAGGGACAACTAAGAACAAGTAATTATGTGTAGTAATCACATCCATCATTGTTAAATGTTAATGTGTTTCCTGGTGAATTATAAAGAATGACAGGGACAACTAAGAACAAGTAATTATGTGTAGTAATCACATCCATCATTGTTAAATGTTAATGTGTTTCCTGATGAATTATAAAGAATGACAGGGACAACTAAGAACAAGTAATTATGTGTAGTAATCACATCCATCATTGTTAAATGTTAATGTGTTTCCTGATGAATTATAAAGAATGACAGGGACAACTAAGAACAAGTAATTATGTGTAGTAATCACATCCATCATTGTTAAATGTTAATGTGTTTCCTGGTGAATTATAAAGAATGACAGGGACAACTAAGAACAAGTAATTATGTGTAGTAATCACATCCACCATTGTTAAATGTTAATGTGTTTCCTGATGAATTATAAAGAATGACAGGGACAACTAAGAACAAGTAATTATGTGTAGTAATCACATCCATCATTGTTAAATGTTAATGTGTTTCCTGATGAATTATAAAGAATGACAGGGACAACTAAGAACAAGTAATTATGTGTAGTAATCATATCCATCATTGTTAAATGTGAATGTGTTTCCTGATGAATTATAAAGAATGACAGGGACAATAAGAACAAGTAATTATGTGTAGTAATCACATCCATCATTGTTAAATGTGAATGTGTTTCCTGATGAATTATAAAGAATGACAGGGACAACTAAGAACAAGTAATTATGTGTAGTAATCACATCCATCATTGTTAAATGTTAATGTGTTTCCTGATGAATTATAAAGAATGACAGGGACAACTAAGAACAAGTAATTATGTGTAGTAATCACATCCATCATTGTTAAATGTTAATGTGTTTCCTGGTGAATTATAAAGAATGACAGGGACAACTAAGAACAAGTAATTATGTGTAGTAATCACATCCATCATTGTTAAATGTTAATGTGTTTCCTGATGAATTATAAAGAATGACAGGGACAACTAAGAACAAGTAATTATGTGTAGTAATCACATCCATCATTGTTAAATGTTAATGTGTTTCCTGGTGAATTATAAAGAATGACAGGGACAACTAAGAACAAGTAATTATGTGTAGTAATCACATCCACCATTGTTAAATGTTAATGTGTTTCCTGATGAATTATAAAGAATGACAGGGACAACTAAGAACAAGTAATTATGTGTAGTAATCACATCCATCATTGTTAAATGTTAATGTGTTTCCTGATGAATTATAAAGAATGACAGGGACAACTAAGAACAAGTAATTATGTGTAGTAATCACATCCATCATTGTTAAATGTTAATGTGTTTCCTGGTGAATTATAAAGAATGACAGGGACAACTAAGAACAAGTAATTATGTGTAGTAATCACATCCACCATTGTTAAATGTTAATGTGTTTCCTGATGAATTATAAAGAATGACAGGGACAACTAAGAACAAGTAATTATGTGTAGTAATCACATCCATCATTGTTAAATGTGAATGTGTTTCCTGATGAATTATAAAGAATGACAGGGACAACTAAGAACAAGTAATTATGTGTAGTAATCATATCCATCATTGTTAAATGTGAATGTGTTTCCTGATGAATTATAAAGAATGACAGGGACAATAAGAACAAGTAATTATGTGTAGTAATCACATCCATCATTGTTAAATGTGAATGTGTTTCCTGATGAATTATAAAGAATGACAGGGACAACTGAGAATAAGTAAATTCCGACTAACAATTATCAGGATGTGCAACGTTTGACAGTTATGATTAATTTAAATACACTTTTCTCTCAGTGTTTTGGGGATGTTTTGATTTTTAGCAGTAGGTGCGTATGAGGTATTGATACACTTATATTCCCACAAGAACTCGTACCCATTATTTTATTATATCTATCAGTCTTCTTCTGATGTTTTGTTGATATTCTTTCTGTATTTTATAGTTAAAATATTACTCTCTGTGTTATACAGGGTGGCCCGTAAGTCCCTACCCATCCATATATGTTATGTATCCAGTGTATCTGTGTGCTGTCCCTAATTCTCGCTGCACTCGTGTACCCACGTACTTGTCACAATGCACTCTTCAAGTGTAAATGGGATTACACCGTCCATATTTCTCTGAAAAAAAAGAAACAAATTTATAATACATGCATAATTGAATATAACATAATAAGATATGGATGGGTAGAGACTTACGGACCACCCTGTATTTCTTAAGTAGCTTTTATTTTACCCTTGTGTGTGGCCATAGGTCTTTAGGTGTTCTTACAACATTCATTTTTAAAGTTATCCCCACTGCTTACATGTTATTGTCCGTGTTGTTTCAGGCATATGGATATGTCTACAATATCACTAAATTATTTTTACTTATTATTCCCTCCTTGAATAAGGAATTCCTGCTTTCCTGTTATCATGTTTTTTTTATTAGTACATCTATTAGCAATCATAAAATAAGATTATTTTGAGATTTCTTGTGAGCCTTTGATGGTTTTGGTGTTTATAAGAACATGTTAAACACAAGATAATAAATCATAAGATTACGGAAGTTATAAATTTTTTATTAGTAGTAATTTTCAGTTACGACAGAAAGTGTTCATACCCTTGCTTCCAGAGTAGTTTTTACTCATAACTTAAAAGTATCAGGATTAGGATAATGAAAGTATCGTATATTATAAATATTATGCTAACACACACCTACATAAATTTTTATGTAAATTAAACAACAAATAAACTGTTTATAAACAAATAACCAAAAATAGGAGGAGCAGAAAGTGTTCGTACAGTTCAGAACGTGTGAAAAACTGACATTCCCATAAAAATGTTGTTTAGTTTGGTGAATAAACTACATTATACTATACCAGAACTAGACACTGGGTTCATAATTATTGGAATTTAGCCAGCAAAATATTTACTTCCTGCAATTTAGCGTCGTCTCCGTCAATATCTGCTTGATCATCGTGGCGAACCAACTGTCCAGTGATTTAAAAATACCAAATTATTGTAAAATACAAGTCTCGTGTGACTCTTTCCAGTATTGCTACACAACTGTATGTGCCGAAATCTATTGTTCAAATCATAATTGCCAAGTTTAAGCTTGCAGGATCAACTGCTAACCTCACTCGTTCCAGATGCCCCACAAAAATTCGAGAGAGAACCAAGAGGAAGGTTTTCAGAGAAGTTAGTAGAAACCTTCGTTTAACATGTAATGACATACAGAAACTGGTAAGGGAAACTTGGGTTGAAGTAAGCACCGTTACAGTTACGAACATGTTATACTCTTCTGGGTTCAAAGCATGCCGTCCTTGCAGAACTCCATATTTAAAGCTTGTTCATTTAGAAGCAAGATTGAAGTATGCAAGAAAGCATGTAGATCCTATTGGAAGAGTATTCTTTGGTCAGACGAGACTATAATCGAGCTTTTTTGGCCTCAATGATGTTCACAATATTTTCCGTAAGAAGGGGGAACAAAATTTTCAAAAAACACCATCTCTACAGTTAAACATGGAGGTGGCTCGATCATGCTATGGGCTTCCGTCAGCTCTTCTGGTGCAGGCAGCCTTCACCGCATCAATGGAATCATGGAAAAAGAAGAGTACATTGATATTTTAGGCACTTGTATCAAGAATGATGCTCGGAACTTGCGGCTTGGGCGTCGTTGGATTTTCCAACACGACAATAACCCTAAGCACACATTGAAATATGTGCAATCCTGGTTGCAGAACAACCATATAAGTGTTCTGGAGTGGTCATCGCAGTCACTCGATCTCAACCCAATTGAAAATGTTTGGCATGAGTTGAAGACCAGGGTTCATCAGCGTCATCTAGAAAAGTTGCAAGAGTTGGAGGCCTTCCGTAAAGAAGAATGGCAGAAAATACCAGTCAAGTACTGTCAAGCGATCATGGAGGGCTATGAGGAGAGATTGCACCAAGTAATTCACCTGAAAGACTACGCAAGTGACCATTAAAGTAGATGCATGAACACTCTCTACCCCTTCTATGTTTGGTTGTTTGTTTATAAACAGTTTATTTGCTGTTCAAGTTACATATAAATTTATGTAGGTGTGTGTTAGCATAATATTTATAATATACTATACTTTCATTATCCTAATCCTGATACTTTTTAAGTTATGAAGAAAAACTACTCACGACGCAATGGTACGAACACTTTCTGTTGTAGCTGTAAAACATAAAAAAATGTTTATTAATACAAATTTTAACATCAATAAATCATGAATACATACTTTTTCACACATAATTTAGAACATTTAATCTCATTCCAACATAATATATACTTCTCTATACAGTGCTTCATAGTTCTTAATATTTAATCTCATTACAACATAATATACACTTCTCTATACAGTGCTTCATAGTTCTTAATATTTAATCTCATTCCAACATAATATACACTTATCTATACAGTGCTTCATAGTTCTTAATATTTAATCTCATTGCAACATAATATACACTTCTCTATACAGTGCTTCATAGTTCTTAATATTTAATCTCATTACAACATAATATACACTTCTCTATACAGTGCTTCATAGTTCTTAATATTTAATCTCATTCCAACATAATATACACTTATCTATACAGTGCTTCATAGTTCTTAATATTTAATCTCATTGCAACATAATATACACTTTATACAGTGCTTCATAGTTCTTAATATTTAATCTCATTACAACATAATATACACTTCTCTATACAGTGCTTCATAGTTCTTAATATTTAATCTCATTACAACATAATATATACTTCTCTATACAGTGCTTCATAGTTCTTAATATTTAATCTCATTACAACATAATATATACTTTATACAGTGCTTCATAGTTCTTAATATTTAATCTCATTACAACATAATATATACTTCTCTGTACAGTGCTTCATAATTCTTGATATTTAATCTCATTACAACATAATGTATACTTCTCTATACAGTGCTTCATAGTTCTTAATATTTAATCTCATTACAACATAATATACACTTATCTATACAGTGCTTCATAGTTCTTAATATTTAATCTCATTACAACATAATATACACTTCTCTATACAGTGCTTCATAGTTCTTAATATTTAATCTCATTGCAACATAATATACACTTCTCTATACAGTGCTTCATAGTTCTTAATATTTAATCTCATTACAACATAATATACACTTCTCTATACAGTGCTTCATAGTTCTTAATATTTAATCTCATTCCAACATAATATACACTTATCTATACAGTGCTTCATAGTTCTTAATATTTAATCTCATTGCAACATAATATACACTTCTCTATACAGTGCTTCATAGTTCTTAATATTTAATCTCATTGCAACATAATATACACTTATCTATACAGTGCTTCATAGTTCTTAATATTTAATCTCATTGCAACATAATATACACTTATCTATACAGTGCTTCATAGTTCTTAATATTTAATCTCATTACAACATAATATATACTTTTCTATATAGTGCTTCATAGTTCTTAATATTTAATCTCATTACAACATAATATATACTTCTCTGTACAGTGCTTCATAGTTCTTAATATTTAATCTCATTACAACATAATATATACTTCTCTATACAGTGCTTCATAGTTCTTAATATTTAATCTCATTACAACATAATATACACTTCTCTATACAGTGCTTCATAGTTCTTAATATTTAATCTCATTACAACATAATATATACTTCTCTATACAGTGCTTCATAGTTCTTAATATTTAATCTCATTGCAACATAATATACACTTCTCTATACAGTGCTTCATAGTTCTTAATATTTAATCTCATTGCAACATAATATATACTTCTCTATACAGTGCTTCATAGTTCTTAATATTTAATCTCATTACAACATAATATACACTTATCTATACAGTGCTTCATAGTTCTTAATATTTAATCTCATTACAACATAATATATACTTCTCTATACAGTGCTTCATAGTTCTTAATATTTAATCTCATTACAACATAATATATACTTCTATATACAGTGCTTCATAGTTCTTAATATTTAATCTCATTACAACATAATATACACTTCTATATACAGTGCTTCATAGTTCTTAATATTTAATCTCATTACAACATAATATATACTTCTCTATACAGTGCTTCATAGTTCTTAATATTTAATCTCATTACAACATAATATATACTTCTCTATACAGTGCTTCATAGTTCTTAATATTTAATCTCATTACAACATAATATACACTTCTATATACAGTGCTTCATAGTTCTTAATATTTAATCTCATTGCAACATAATATATACTTCTCTATACACTGCTTCATAGTTCTTAATATTTAATCTCATTCCAACATAATATATACTTCTCTATACACTGCTTCATAGTTCTTAATATTTAATCTCATTACAACATAATATATACTTCTCTATACAGTGCTTCATAGTTCTTAATATTTAATCTCATTACAACATAATATATACTATACAGTGCTTCATAGTTCTTAATATTTAATCTCATTACAACATAATATATACTTCTATATACAGTGCTTCATAGTTCTTAATATTTAATCTCATTACAACATAATATACACTTCTCTATACAGTGCTTCATAGTTCTTAATATTTAATCTCATTACAACATAATATACACTTATCTATACAGTGCTTCATATATTTAATCTCATTACTTATATACTTCTCTATACAGTGCTTCATAGTTCTTAATATTTAATCTCATAACAACATAATATATACTTCTCTATACAGTGCTTCATAGTTCTTAATATTTAATCTCATTACAACATAATATACACTTCTCTATACAGTGCTTCATAGTTCTTAAACTACTTTTTCTGTAATAGTGTAATTGATAGTCTAACCTATCAACCATAAAGTCATTCATTCCCACAATAGTTAACTTCAGGTTTTCTAACTTTTTTCTTACCAAACTTCCCTTTCATATGAATTTACTCTGCTTCCATTTCTGGCCACAATTATTTATACATCTTTCACTAAGGCATCTGAGAAATCTGTAATAGCCTCAACATCAGTAGATAGCAAACACAACATTCGATAGCCTTGACACTGATGAATAACAAACACAAAATAAATATATTAATAATGTTACTGACACTTAATAGTCTTTTGTATCTGATAAATACATCAACTCATTTTAACCTAAAATATTGAGTAATATTTCAAACTTTCTGACACCAACATGCATTTTTCTCATGAAGTTCTGCATGTGTAATTTAATGGTCATTAAGCCCAGAAAGACTAATTTCCATGAAAGATTATGAAATAGTTACTATAGGTACAGATTATCTCACAAAAGAAACGTTTGTATCTTGGAATAAAAATGGTGAGGTGACAGAGGCTATATTCCAGAAGAACAAGATAAGGATTGGTTGTGTGTTTACAAACAATGTGATATTAGGATTGCTTGTGTGTTTACAAACTGTGTGATATTAGGATTGTTTGTGTGTTGACAAACTGTGTGATATTCATTACAAAAATTATAACATAATCAGATTTTTTTCACTATCTGTTGATTAGTTTCACTCTTATTCATTGTATTAAAAGATATGAAATCAGTCACTGATCTCTATGATACATCCATGAACAAAACACTGGGAACATAATTAAAAGTAATTTATATGTAATTATGGTAACATGCAGGCACAGCTTGAAAGGTAATACTGCCAGAGCTCTAGTTCATTTAATTTTAATTTGTAAATAATATGTCATTGCCACTCTGATATAGTATGTTTATCTTAGATGCTGCTGGGAGAGAAGCTAACTGGTCTCCTGGAAAGAAAAAGGATTTCTCCTGTGGAGATAGACTGGTATATACTGCTTGCACTGTATTATGCTTTACAAAGATTTGTTGGATTCATAAAATTATAATGGAAAAATGTTATAATAATATAAAGAGAGACAAGCATTTCCAAGGTATACAAAATATGTTTTCCAAATAACTCAAACTTGCTGTTAAACTTGAGTTATGCTCTTTGACAATATCTCGGAAATCTGTCTAAATAAAATCAAAGCCTTGTAACTGGACTGTGATTCCAAAGTGCTTATTTTCTTATATGATTGAAAATGAAATTAAATGGTTTGAAT
The DNA here is from genome assembly GCF_004210375.1 of Tachypleus tridentatus. Lineage (NCBI taxonomy): Eukaryota > Metazoa > Arthropoda > Merostomata > Xiphosura > Limulidae > Tachypleus > Tachypleus tridentatus. The sequence continues at coordinate 3,191,639 of NC_134837.1, read as the reverse complement.
TTCAATTTCTTTAATCCAGAATTTTTGTATGGAAATTTTCTTTGATGAATTACCTTGTATCTAAAGAGTTAAAACAACTCACTCTGCTGCTTTTTAAACTATTTTCTAATTGTTTTATAATTCTATATGTACATAGAAAACCCTCTCAATAACATATTGTTTCAATGATATTGAAAATATTAAAATAATTCACTTGCACAGTTGGCCTCATATAGGATTTTATTATAACTATAAAATCAGTGTATAATGTTATTTTAATTTTATCATTTTCAATTTATTTATTTATTTATCCTTTGGACTATTGGATAATTTACAGTAACTGCCAATTTGAATAATAAATTAAGTGTTATTTGAAATTTTAAGGCTAGAGATGAAAACTGTTTCTAATCTCAACTGAATATATTCACAGTGTGCCTGAAATTCAAACTTTATTTCGCAGGCAAAATTGGTTGATACATTCAAATTATGGAACATGACAACAATAACCTAAAATGCAGCACGTATATATATTAACCCCAATGCCCACCAGCAGCTCAGCTATAAGTCTGAGAGTTAACACTGCTAAAAACCAGGTTTTGGTATTTTTAGTAGTCACAGCACAGAAGGCTGGTTTTGTATTTTAAAAAATGAACAATAAACTGTGTATGTAATGTATGGTTTTCCTTTAAACATAATTTAGTTAAGACTTGAGATTGTTTCATTTTAATAAAGAAATTATAAATTTCGTTATTAATTATTGACTTTGGAATTATTGTAAAAAGTGAAAATCATCAAAGATATGTTATTGCATATTTTGCAAATGGTATTCTTTTATGTCCATTGTAATATCCACTTAAGTATTACAATAACAGAACTGGTAAATATAATAATTATTCTGCCACTGTATAATTGACACTGGTGTTGTATGAATGTAAAGTTTTATTAAAAACAAACTCTATGTTTCATCTGTTTGGACATGCAGGTAGAATAAACTTGAGACACATTAATAAGTTTGACAGGCCACTCGTGGCTCCTGTTTGCAGAATTCAAGGCTTGTCTCTGTATTTGTATGATGGAAATTATTATGTTGTTACTTGAAAAGTATTAGATTGAAATGTAATTGATGTGATACGTTTTAAGCCTTTTATGCAAATAATAATGAAAAAATTAAATCAAGCGAATTTTAATAATTAAGTCTCAACTGTGATATTTCTGTAGTTATTTCTTCATTTATATTCGTACATTAGTGAACAGAAAAAACCAAACAATGTACCAACAAGTATGAATTATTGAGTTAATGTTTCTATTAGAAAGGTCAACCAGACCACTTCCACCTCTGCTACCTGGTGTTTGCCAACAGTCAGGAGAGGGTCATTTTAGTCAAAGTTGTCCATAATATGATCTGTTGTAAAATGGAGACATATGTGCAAGACCATGTGTGTCTCTTTGGGAGGCTCTGAGGCAGCATTAGCAGATGGCCCAGAAACAACTGTCGAAGTTATACTCACTGTTTCTGGCTCCTTTTACCAGGTCAGCCTCAGCAGAGGATTGTTTTGATCAGCCACTTCCAGCCCCTTCTATTCAGTTTGTTACTGGAGTTTGTGAGATTTTGAGGATCTCTCACACTGGATATGACTCTACTCCTTCTTTCTTAGCAGAAGGATGACAAGTGACTACTTGCTATATATGCAAAAACGGCTCGTTTGGGTTGAGAAAATATTTTACATAGAAGAGCGAACAACGTTTCGATCTTCTTCAGTCATCGTCAGGTTCACAAAGAAAGAGGTAAAATTCAAAAATCTAACACCGCCCTCTACGTTCCGACACTCAGTTGCACAACCCTTTTAAACATGTGGTCAGCTTCCGGTCAGTTACCTCTTTCTTTGTGAACCTGACGATGACCGAAGAAGGTCGAAACGTTGTTTGCTCTTCTATGTAAAACATTTTCAACCCAAACAAGCTGTTTTTTGCATATATAATTCTCTACTTTTTCTTGACATCACTGAAATGACTACTTGGTTTTTCATCCTTCTTCTGGTATTGTTGTTCATGCTGGAAGATTTACCTCACAGTTGTGTGACAGGTCACTCAGTTTATATCACCTCCAACTTTGTCTATTCAACCTGTTGCTTTTAGACCTCTCACAGGTACATAGTTAGTTGAGTTTCATTCCTAGACCATAAGAGAGTTGTTAGTTGAAAGGGAAGTATAGATGGTTGATCCAAGAGTTTGTTTTCTTACATGTTGCTCAGTTTTTTATTGTGATTTTACTGGTACAAAACTCATCACTCTGTGGCTACAGTTTGAGATCCAGTGAGATATATATATAAATCATTGTGGTCCTATAGCCCTAACCACCAAGGTGAGATATAGATAACATAACCCCTTAATTCCAACCCTGAGTTTTCAAACCTTGGCTATCCGGTTGAGGCTGGGTTCTACTGATCATGACTCGTATTCTATTTTATGTTTGATATCAGAACTAAGTTCCAGGTGAAGAGCATACCTGTTCTGGATTTGGTGCAGTTTTCCCACTCTTATACCATCTTTATCTTGGTGCATTCATGTTGTATACAGATGCTTTCTGTATGAATCATGCCAGCCCCTCCAACTTCTCAATGTCTGATTCTAGCTATAGTGTGAGCAGATTATAAGTATGTTTTGGAAGTTTATATTTTCCTAAACTGACAATATATTTCTGATAATACTTACAGAAAAATGTGAAGATGTACTAAGAAGGTCAAAATGTTGTTCATCTGCTTTATCAGTAAAAGTGTTAGTACTTACTTCCACTGACACTTTCCTGCCTTACCTCCCCACTAAAACCTACTTTATGTCTCAAAAAGTTGGTTACATTATTGGAATGAGATGCTTATATTGTACCCAGATAGAGGGTCCATTTAAGTTAGTGGAAAAATCTGCAAATTAGATTTTGCTCAAGCAGTACAAGTGATCACAAGTCTCTTAATTGACAAAAATATATTAAAGTATCCACCAATAAAGACTATATATCATATATATTTAAAGTAAATTTAGAAATTTAAAACAAAAATTAGATTCTTAAAATCAGTTACAACACTACAACATACATCTAGTTCCCTAACTCTAACTAAAATCAGTTACAACACTACATGTAGTTCCCTAACTCTAACTCTAACTAAAATCATCTAGTTACAACACTACAGTTACAACACTACAACATACATCTAGTTCCCCTAAAATCTTGTTTTCTTATATTACTACTACACATGGGACTGTTTTCTTATATTACTACTACTATATGGGACTTACTACTACATATGGGACTGTTTTCTTATATTACTACTACATATGGGACTGTTTTCTTATATTACTACTACATATGGGACTATTTTCTTATATTACTACTACACATGGGACTGTTTTCTTATATTACTACTACACATGAGGGTCTGTTTTCTTATATTACTACTACACATGGGACTGTTTTCTTATATATAACTACTGTTTTCTTATATAACTATATATCTGGGCCTATTTGCAACCATTGTAGTTCTTATATGAGATGTACTTTTCATTCAGTATCTATTATTCAACCATTATAATTCTTATATGAGATGTACTTTTCATTCAGTGTCTATTATTCAACCATTGTAGTTCTTATATGAGATGTACTTTTCATTCAGTGTCTATTATTCAACCATTATAGTTCTTATATGAGATGTACTTTTCATTCAGTGTCTATTATTCAACCATTATTGTTATTATATGAGATGTACTTTTCATTCAGTATCTATTATTCAACCATTATTGTTCTTATATGAGATGTACTTTTCATTCAGTATCTATTATTCAACCATTATAGTTCTTATATGAGATGTACTTTTCATTCAGTGTCTATTATTCAACCATTGTAGTTCTTATATGAGATGTACTTTTCATTCAGTGTCTATTATTCAACCATTATAGTTCTTATATGAGATGTACTTTTCATTCAGTGTCTATTATTCAACCATTATTGTTATTATATGAGATGTACTTTTCATTCAGTATCTATTATTCAACCATTATTGTTCTTATATGAGATGTACTTTTCATTCAGTATCTATTATTCAACCATTATAGTTCTTATATGAGATGTGTCTACTTTTGTTCTTATATGAGATTCAGTATCTATTATTCAACCATTATAGTTCTTATATGAGATGTACTTTTCATTCAGTATCTATTATTCAACCATTATAGTTCTTATATGAGATGTACTTTTAATTCAGTGTCTATTATTCAACCATTATAGTTCTTATATGAGATGTACTTTTCATTCAGTGTCTATTATTCAACCATTGTAGTTATTATATAAGATGTACTTTTCATTCATTATTCTTCCTTCAATGTTAAAATGCGACTGAATTTAGTTAATTTGTACATTTATTTAGTTTGCTTTAAACCTGGAACTTGACTTCTTCACTCCTGAAGAGTTTTTTCTTGGTCAGAAGAAAGTCCCTTTCAAAAAACCATCATTTGATCCAGTAAGTACATCTTTATTAAGAATTTCTTGTTGTGTATATAGAAATGTAAATTACATTGTAAACAATCAGTCATAATGTGTCATGGGAGTTTGTTTTTTTTCCTTATTCAAACAGCAGTGAGATCTGAGTAAATTACATATAAATTACTGAATATACTGATGAATGTCTTATCAAAAATATGTTTAAAAGGTTTTTAGATGAATAATAAAGGCAGAGTAACTAGGTGTAATAAATGAATAGAAAAGTAAAACTACTTATGGTATCCTGGGTAACTGATGTTAAAGCTTTAATAGTGCATGGAAAAGTAAAAGTACTTCTGGAATTATAGATAAATGATTCAAATTAATTGACCACAGTAATATTGGAACAAACTTCTAAAGAATTAAATTTTTAAAAGCTGTGATCAGAAACTAGTAGTGTGAAAATTATTATTATTATTTTTTACTATAAGTTTCATTCCTTTTATTTAATTATTTCATTTCAATTCTGTCAGTTGAACATACCAGAAATTCCACTGCTGGAGATGTATAAACCACCAGTTTCTAAACGAGGAACAGAAACATTACTCAAGTCATCAGAACAAGAGGTCAGAATGCACTAGCATATATTAGATGTTTATTTTATTGTACTTGTTGGGAAAGAAAAGGTTGGAACATTCTTTTTTTACACTTAAATATATTTTTCTTTGTGACTAACATGGATACTGGGTGTTTTTGCCATTTTGAATGGGAACATGACACTTGTTTTTCATGCTGTTTGAAAATTTTGATATAATCTCAGTCAAACCTGTGTTTGTCGATTTATAGCTGGCCTGGTAAACCCTGGTTTTAAGCAGAAGGCCTCACTGTCACTAGATAAAGCAGGTTCAGTGTGGTTGACATATTGTAATTACTTAGAATGAGTAATGTAAACTTCTCGGTTTACACTGTAATGAATTAACTCTCACCAGGAACAAAAACAACAGCTTACTGGTCACTCACATCTGAATTGTGAGTAGTGTTAATTAATAAAAAAATACAAATAATTGATGATAAAATCAATCATTAATAATATGTTATTAGTCCTGACCTTAATTTTGATTTATAAATAACTTACATAAAGCTGGTGAAGTTTACACTTCATAAACTTATTCCAGTTAACATTATAACACTTGCTCTTCATGCAGTTTAATAATATACATACAACATCTCAAGCACTACTGTGTCAAAGACAAAAACATACTAAATACTCCATAAATGTCAAATTTTATGTTATTTCTTCACTTTCATTTTTCTCCACTATACACAACAAATTCAGATGCCAAATTTTTTTCTGTATGTTTGAATGGAAGGTCCTTCATGATAGAAAACAAAGGTGAAATGGGAAAATTGTGACCCTGTTGTACATCTACATGTGCACAGGATAATATTTCTCAAAGTTTGTGGTTGCACATTGTGTAATAAGAAAGTTTTTCCAGTATCATACATATGAGTTTCATTATTTTCTGATTGTATTATATTTACCCTTACTATCTCACTGCAAACTAAATAAGAACTGTTTTATCCTATTCTGTGCCTATAAGTATACTATGTTAGTGAATAATCATTTTTGCAAGAAAAACAGTAGAATTTCTACTTTATTTTCACCTCAGCAGAAAATTCAGAAAATAAGAGAATTGCAAATGAATCACATTAACTTTCCATCAGAGCAAACTGCTGACTTAGAGCCAAACCAGAAATCAATCTGGTAATAAGTATAGGTAATTAAATGTTATATCCTGTTGGATTGTAATGTATAATAAATATATGAATATTTTTATCAAAGTGGCAGAAAATATCCTGTATGTTTATTAATAATGTGGCAGAAAATATCCTTTGCTTTATTAATGGTAGAAAAACCTTATAGCATATATTTGAAATGTTATACTGTATTACAAACTTAAGAGGACAACTTCTGGCTTGGATTGAGATTGATAATACCTATACCTTTAACTTAATTATTCTGTATCAGATATAGTCATGTTTTCTCTTAGTGGGCAAATGATATGTTAACTTTGTGCTAGCACAGAAACAGAACCTACAAGAATTTTCTGAGTTTTTGTCTTTATTTGTCTTTTCTTTTTCTAGAATTCTTTAGAATTATAACTTGAAAATTTTGTTATCAATAAACTTGAGGTTTGTAATTCTTTTTTGAGAAGTTATCTTAGGATTTTAGTGTTTAAGTCCCTGAAATTTCTATTTTAATGTTAGACAAATTTTTAATGTTAGTTAAAGAATATTTATCCACATTTTTATGTTGAACTTAGATCTTTTCAAAGTTATTTTTCTTGTTTTTTGGTCTAGTTCATAGGAGGGGGACAGTTTTTGTTGCTTCTGTCATTGAGAGTATTAATAACTTTCCTTCTTTAGGTGATTTTAATTTTTTTTTTCATGTGTGTATGTAGGAGCTGAGCTTTCTTTGTGTAGCATCCTTCAGTGACAGTTAGGCCACCAGAGTTTACAGCATGCCTTAACTTTGTTGTTCTTGCTTTCAATCATATATTTTTCAAGACGTTAAACTGGTTTCACTATTTTCTTATTTTCTGCTGGATAAATCCTAGTTTACTCATTTTCCTTGCTACACAGACATAAACTTATCTATATGTCTCTCTGCTCTGGATTGTAAGTCTTTTTCTTTTTTTTCTGTATCATAACCCATACTTCTACTGATGTCACTTTGTATTTAGAATAGCATGATTCTGCTTTTCTATCAACACTTTTATTGCTGCTGGTGCTCCAAGCTGTTCTTGGGTATAGCAGTAGCTACTTCCTCATCATTATACACATCCACTACAGTTAACTTGTGTTTATTGCTGCTGGTGCTCCAAGCTGTTCTTGGGTATATTTACAGTTAACAGTTAACTTGTGTTTATTGCTGCTGGTGCTCCAAGCTGTTCTTGGGTATATTTTATTATAGCTACTTCCTCATCATTATACACATCCACTACAGTTAACTTGTGTTTCTGTTACTTTCATTGTCTATAGTCACAAACTTATGACTTTTTTAGTCACAAGGTTAGATTTTCAGTTTAGTTTCACTAATTCTTTGGCTGGTGAGACATATTTTGGCTTATCCCTTTGTACTACCTTCATTCTTGGATTCCTTTTCACCCTTGGATCTCTGTGGTAATTTAAGGCATATTCCAGATTCAACCAGTAAAGATGATTCTTTATAACCACCCTCTGGTGGTAGTTCTTGAAGATGACCCTTCTTACACTATTAATAGATTTTTTTTTGGTATGTAGTCTTAGAGTCAGCAATTCTAGTGTCCACACTTCTGCATCTTTCTTTTGTTATGAAGTAAACCCACAGTTCACATACATACTGTTCTGCTCACTTGCTGGCAGCATTGCACTTCTTTTCTTGTTCCTTTGACTTCATCCGATCTGTATCTTTTCTTCTCACAGTACAGATATGTTATACTATGAAAAATACCAAAACTATAATTCAAATAATGTTAAACTGATTTTGACCTCCAGTGTAACTGATCATTCAAACTGATTGGTTGACAGTTTCAGGTATGAAACTATCTATCTAGGTAAGAGACAGGTAGTTCTGCATCTTAATATGATGATTGGTTAATAGTATGTGTGATGACAGATGTGTCAAACACATGAAAGTAATTGTTATTTCACACCAAAAATATTGTATGCAAAATTATACAGGAATAAATTAGAAATGGATAAGTTAGACTTAGCACAAATCCATGAGCAGTTACAGTAATAAAAGAAATGAATAACACCTTGATATTTATTCTGGTTTTAACATATTCAATTTAAAATTATTGAAATGCAGGGGTTTAGGATCTAATTTCTTCTAGGGTCTTAATTTTCTAGAGATAAACATAATGTGCAGTGTATGTTAACAACATTCTAATATTTATGTGATGTTTTTATTAAAGTGTTTTATTGTTAAAATAATTTTTTTCCTTCTAGGTTATAGTTTGTGTTGGATTCCCAGCATGTAAGTCTCTCTATTGAGATATCCTATTAGAATATACTAAAGTATACTGACCAGTTGACACATACAATTAGAACATACTAAAGTATACTGACCAGTTGACACATACAATTAGAACATACTAAAGTATACTGACCAGTTGACACATACAATTAGAACATACTAAAGTATACTGACCAGTTGACACATACAATTAGAACATACTAAAGTATACTGACCAGTTGACACATACAATTAGAACATACTAAAGTATACTGGCCAGTTGACACATACAGTCAGAACAAACAAAGTATACTGACCAGTTGACACACAATTAGAACATACTAAAGTATACTGACCAGTTAACACATACAATTAGAACATACTAAAGTATACTGGCCAGTTGACACATACAATTAGAACATACTAAAGTATACTGACCAGTTGACACATGCAATTAAAACATACTAAAGTATACTGACCAGTTGAACACATACAATTAGAACATACCAAAGTATACTGGCCAGTTGACACATACAATTAGAACATACTAAAGTATACTGGCCAGTTGACACATACAATTAGAACATACTAAAGTATACTGACCAGTTGACACATACAGTTGGAACATACTAAAGTATACTGACCAGTTGACACATACAGTTGGAACATACTAAAGTATACTGACCAGTTGACACACAATTAGAACATACTAAAGTATACTGACCAGTTGACACATACAATTAGAACATACTAAAGTATACTGACCAGTTGACACATACAATTAGAACATACTAAAGTATACTGACCAGTTGACACATACAATTAGAACATACTAAAGTATACTGGCCAGTTGACACATACAATTAGAACATACTAAAGTATACTGGCCAGTTGACACATACAATTAGAACATACTAAAGTATACTGGCCAGTTGACACATACAATTAGAACATACTAAAGTATACTGGCCAGTTGACACATTTTCTCATTGAAAGCATCTAAGCAGTAGTGGAAATAGACTACAGGAAGTATCATTCTAGTTATTAAGATTCAACACCATTCTAATGGTGCTTTTTAAACAGGTTTGTACGTAGAACAGACAACAGACTATATTGAAACACTAAGAGTTAGAATACAAAGACAACATATAAATTTACCTACGTTATGAGTCCTCACCAACAACAGTTAGAGTATGTACAATTATACAAAGACTACATATTAATTTAGCTACGTTATGAGTCCTCACCAACAACAGTTAGAGTATGTACAATTATACAAAGACTACATATTAATTTAGCTACGTTATGAGTCCTCACCAACAACAGTTAGAGTATGTACAATTATACAAGGACTACATATTAATTTAGCTACGTTATGAGTCTTCACCAACAACAGTTAGAGTATGTACAATTATACAAAGACTACATATTAATTTAGCTACGTTATGCGTCTTCACCAACAACAGTTAGAGTATTACAATTATACAAAGACTACATATTAATTTAGCTACGTTATGAGTCTTCACCAACAACAGTTAGAGTATGTACGAGTATACAAAGTCTACATATTTATTAAATAGGAAGCTAACTTACGAGGCAAGTATAGAATGAAGTGGAAAACTGAAATCGTGTAATGGTTGTTGTTTTTTTATGTGGTAGTAACATGATTGATTGATACTTATAACTAAGTAAAAGGCTAGAAGTAAGATCTATCTTAATGTGTAATTATTACTCTGCATTCTACTGAAGTTATACAGTTAGTAGCACTTTTCAAGTGATAATCTTTGGTCATATTTAATTTAAATAATTTTTCATTAAATCAGTTAAAAGTAATTTTCCTTATATTAGACTTTCCTTTTATTTATCTCAAAAGACTTCAATTAATAAAGCATATATTTCTAAAATATTTGTGAAAAATATTTCTAATGATTTTGCCTTTACAATATAAATACAACCAAATCAAATGACAAACTGGATTTCATTTACACAGCAGGAAAGAGTCATTTTGTAGAGAACTACCTGAAGAAAGCTGGGTATTCTCACATTAATAGGGTATGTACTTTTACTTACTAACCATTTGCTTTGGATACTAAATATACTGTTGCCTACCCAGGTGTTGTTTCTCTTGTTTTATTAGGGTCTGGCATGGCCTGGTGGTTAAAGCACTTGACATGTAATTTGTGGGTTGTGTGTTGGTTGAGTCTCCATCATGAACAAGCCGTGGAAGCAATAAAATGTGACAGTCATTTCCACTGTTCATTGATATTAGAGTTGGTGGTGTTGTCTTCCTTCTGTCATTACTAAACAAGGGCCAGTTAATGGAGATAGTCCTCGATTAGCTTTGCACAAAATTCAAAATAAAGTTAACCTTTAGTTTTCCAGACATATGTATATTCTAATCATAACATTTAGCCTGGTTTGTTAACCAGAATGTAGGATATTTACAACTACAGACCAATTATCAACACTTAAAAGTTCTTGAAAACATGCTGGGGGAAAAATATTAGCTCATATTCTTGTCTCATGTTTATTGAACAGTGTATAGTGCTACGTCAGAAATTTTCTCATGTTTATTGAACAGTGTATAGTGCTACATCAGAAATTTTCTCATGTTTATTGAACAGTGTATAGTGCTACATCAGAAATTTTCTCGTGTTTATTGAACAGTGTATAGTGCTACTTCAGAAATTTTCTCGTGTTTATTGAACAGTGTATAGTGCTACATCAGAAATTTTCTCATGTTTATTGAACAGTGTATAGTGCTACATCAGAAATTTTCTCATGTTTATTGAACAGTGTATAGTGCTACATCAGAAATTTTCTCAAGTTTATTGAACAGTGTATAGTGCTACATCAGAAATTTTCTCACGTTTATTGAACAGTGTATAGTGCTATTTCAGAAATTTTCTCACGTTTATTGAACAGTGTATAGTGCTATTTCAGAAATTTTCTCATGTTTATTGAAGAGTGTATAGTGCTACATCAGAAATTTTCTCATGTTTATTGAACAGTGTATAGTGCTACATCAGAAATTTTCTCATGTTTATTGAACAGTGTATAGTGCTACATCAGAAATTTTCTCATGTTTATTGAACAGTGTATAGTGCTACATCAGAAATTTTCTCATGTTTATTGAACAGTGTATAGTGCTACATCAGAAATTTTCTCATGTTTATTGAACAGTGTATAGTGCTACATCAGAAATTTTCTCATGTTTATTGAACAGTGTATAGTGCTACATCAGAAATTTTCTCATGTTTATTGAACAGTGTATAGTGCTACATCAGAAATTTTCTCATGTTTATTGAACAGTGTATAGTGCTACATCAGAAATTTTCTCATGTTTATTGAACAGTGTATAGTGCTACATCAGAAATTTTCTCATGTTTATTGAACAGTGTATAGTGCTACATCAGAAATTTTCTCATGCTTTCTCTTCTGTCTCTAGGCCAGGTGTGGCCTATAGGTTAGGGTGTTAAACTGTGAATCTGAAGGCTCATTGTTTTTATCCCATTTCTACACACTTTATGTGCATTAAGAGATACAAGAGGACACTACAGTCCTACTGTTTAACTAAAGTAGCCAAGAGTTAGTGGTATGCGCTGTTGACAAGTTGCCTTTCCTTCTGTAACCTTCCAGTTTATAACTAGCTGCCTTTCCTTCTGTAACCTTCCAGTTCATAACTAGCTGTCTTCACTCTAACCTTCCAGTTCATAACTAGCTGTTTTCACTCTAACCTTCCAGTTCATAACTAGCTGTCTTCACTCTAACCTTCCAGTTCATAACTGGCTGTCTTCACTCTAACCTTCCAGTTCATAACTAGCTGTCTTCACTCTAACCTTCCAGTTCATAACTAGCTGCCTTTCCTGTAACCTTCCAGTTCATAACTAGCTGCCTTTCCTCTAACCTTCCAGTTCATAACTAGCTGCCTTTCCTCTAACCTTCCAGTTCCTTACTGGCTGTCTTCACTCTAACCTTCCAGTTCATAACTAGCTGCCTTTCCTCTAACCTTCCAGTTCATAACTAGCTGTCTTCACTCTAACCTTCCAGTTCACAACTAGCTGTCTTCACTCTCACCTTCCAGTTCATAACTGGCTGTCTTCACTCTAACCTTCCAGTTCATAACTAGCTGCCTTTCCTCTAACCTGTCAGTTCATAACTAGCTGTCTTCACTCTAACCTTCCAGTTCATAACTAGTTACCTTTCCTCTAACCTGTCAGTTCATAGCTACCTGTCTTTCCTCTAGCCTGTCAGTTCATAACTAGCTGCTTTCACTCTAACCTGTCAGTTCATAACAAGGGATAATCAACAGAGAGCCCTTGTGAATGTTTCAAATCAGCATGCTTCTTTAACAAACATGTGTTTAGTTTCACATTTTCAACTTGACTTAAGAATAAGTAATATACTCATAAATCTTTTAGCTCGGGTTAAAGATACTTAATACACTCAGAAAGTTTCAGCTTCTTGAATAGTCCTACTTCATATATTTGTTATCTGCAGGTACATCTCTAACAACCGTATTGTGTTTACCCTAAACATGTCTGCTTTTTATTTTCTTACTGATGCTAAAAATTATTTTGTTGTATAATATTAATTTTTTATTAAAACTTACCATTCAGATGATATGTATCCAGATATAATCTTTTCTAATGGATTATTTTAGTCATGTAATTCCCACCTTTTTCAAAATAACAGGATACCTTAGGATCCTGGCAAAAGTGTGTAGCAGCTTGTGAGTCAGAACTGAGTCAGGGAAAACGTGTGGTCATTGATAACACTAACCCTGATGTCGAGAGTAGGAAAAGGTGAGCTAAAGATAAAACTTAAACACTTAGCTATCACTAGTACTTATCACATTGTCACTTTTATCTGTTGGTATGCAATATTAACATTGAATCTGATAAAAAACAACATGGAAAACATAGTAGGTTTATAGTTGTTTTGGATGGTGGGGAGAAATATCCATATTTATACATTTTTTCTTTTAAGGTTTATGATTTTACTGAGTTTTGCTGCTGCTCTCTCTGTGCTCTCTCTTTAATAAACTTATTAAAGTAATGCAGTTACTACTTTTTTCTGTAATCTTTCTGTAAACAGAAAATAGGATAAAATATTCTACAAGTGTTTAATAAGTGTACAACATCTGTAACACTTCTGTATTGTAATAAGTGTACAACATCTGTAACACTTCTGTATTGTTTGTACTTTGATTTTTACAAGTTCTTTTAACCATCTTCTCAGGTACATCGACTGTGCCAAGAAAACTGGAGCTCAATGTAGGTGTTTTCTTTTCACTTGTACTCTGGAACAAGTGAAACACAATAACAAGGTAAGCAACTGTGACAGTATGAACAGAGCAACTGTTTAATAAACACAGTAAGGAGTTAAGCAACCATGACAGTGTAAACAGATCAACTGTTTAACAAATACAATAACAAGGTGAGGAACTGTAACAGTGTAAATATACCAAGTGTTTAAAGTGTCTATCAATTTGCAGTATCCAATATTTCACTTGGTATGTATTTATTATGCTATTAGTATCACCAGACAAACAAATAATGAGTAAAGATTAAAACAACAAATTTATCTTAGACGTACTGTTTATATCCTAGATTTCTGAAAACAATTTTCTAAACAGATGTTTTGATCTTCTTGAAACAAAAACTTACCACAAAGTTCTAATGCATTAATAAAATGCCCTAAAAACAAAAATTTTAAATTTTTCAAATCATCAAAGTAATGTTCTTACTGCTCATGTTTAAATTTGTATACCTTTTGTAGCTCATATTAAGTCTGTGGACATATAATGCTAAAAATTAAATATTAATACCTAAAGTGTATTGTGTATTACCATTGTGTATCTTTGTGCTTAACAATGAACGAATGGTTCTAATGTTGTATTAAGTTTCACAACTCTGTTTTTTATGTATATAACAACTTATTTTTAAACTAACATGTTTATTCATAACTTAAACTTGTAAGGTATGCAAATTTATACCATACATATAAAAATTCTACAATAATTAATTGTCAGCATTCTATGGATTTATTCCCTGTTCAAGTGTTTTGTAATTTCATTTAAAACATATTTGGAAATCATTGTGTAGCTTCACATTAACAAACCTTGTCATTATTTGAAAAGTGGGATTGCAGACATCATAGATAGATGTTCCATGATGTACTCATGGAAACATTTCTCACATTATCACATATTTTAAAATAATATCTTTGGTTTTTAAGCTACTTTAATAACAGATTTCTTTCTTCCTTTAATAATATAGTTTCGGGAGTTGACTGGAAAGGAGCAAGCTCACGTAGGAGTCAATGACATGGTATTGAACTCATACAAGTAGGTTTATCTGAATGTTTCATTATTCACAATGACATGGTACTGAACTCATACAAGTAGGTTTATCTGAATGTTTCATTATTCACAATGACATGGTGCTGAACTCATACAAGTAGGTTCATCTGAATGTTTCATTATTCACAATGACATGGTACTGAACTCATACAAGTAGGTTCATCTGAATGTTTCATTATTCACAATGACATGGTACTGAACTCATACAAGTAGGTTCACCTGAATGTTTCATTATTCACAATAACATGGTACTGAACTCATACAAGTAGGTTTATCTGAATGTTTCATTATTCACAATGACATGGTACTGAACTCATACAAGTAGGTTTATCTGAATGTTTCATTATTCACAATGACATGGTACTGAACTCATACAAGTAGGTTCATCTGAATGTTTCATTATTCACAATGACATGGTACTGAACTCATACAAGTAGGTTCACCTTAATGTTTCATTATTCACAATAACATGGTACTGAACTCATACAAGTAGGTTCACCTTAATGTTTCATTATTCACAATAACATGGTACTGAACTCATACAAGTAGGTTCATCTGAATGTTTCATTATTCACAATAACATGGTACTGAACTCATACAAGTAGGTTCATCTGAATGTTTCATTATTCACAATGACATAGTACTGAACTCATACAAGTAGGTTCACCTGAATGTTTCATTATTCACAATAACATGGTACTGAACTCATACAAGTAGGTTTATCTGAATGTTTCATTATTCACAATAACATGGTACTGAACTCATACAAGTAGGTTCATCTGAATGTTTCATTATTCACAATGACATGGTACTGAACTCATACAAGTAGGTTCATCTGAATGTTTCATTATTCACAATGACATAGTACTGAACTCATACAAGTAGGTTCATCTGAATGTTTCATTATTCACAATGACATAGTACTGAACTCATACAAGTAGGTTCATCTGAATGTTTCATTATTCACAATAAATGGTACTGAACTCATACAAGTAGGTTCATCTGAATGTTTCATTATTCACAATGACATGGTACTGAACTCATACAAGTAGGTTCACCTGAATGTTTCATTATTCACAATAAATGGTACTGAACTCATACAAGTAGGTTCATCTGAATGTTTCATTATTCACAATGACATGATACTAAACTCATACAAGTAGGTTCATCTGAATGTTTCATTATTCACAATGACATGGTACTGAACTCATACAAGTAGGTTCATCTGAATGTTTCATTATTCACAATGACATGATACTAAACTCATACAAGTAGGTTCATCTGAATGTTTCATTATTCACAATGACATGGTACTGAACTCATACAAATAGGTTCATCTGAATGTTTCATTATTCACAATGACATGGTACTGAACTCATACAAGTAGGTTCATCTGAATGTTTCATTATTCACAATAAATGGTACTGAACTCATACAAGTAGGTTCATCTGAATGTTTCATTATTCACAATAAATGGTACTGAACTCATACAAGTAGGTTCATCTGAATGTTTCATTATTCACAATGACATGGTATTGAACTCATACAAGTAGGTTCATTTGAATGTTTCATTATTCACAATGACATGGTACTGAACTCATACAAGTAGGTTCACCTGAATGTTTCATTATTCACAATAACATGGTACTGAACTCATACAAGTAGGTTTATCTGAATGTTTCATTATTCACAATAACATGGTACTGAACTCATACAAGTAGGTTCATCTGAATGTTTCATTATTCACAATGACATGGTACTGAACTCATACAAGTAGGTTCATCTGAATGTTTCATTATTCACAATGACATAGTACTGAACTCATACAAGTAGGTTCATCTGAATGTTTCATTATTCACAATAAATGGTACTGAACTCATACAAGTAGGTTCATCTGAATGTTTCATTATTCACAATGACATGGTACTGAACTCATACAAGTAGGTTCATCTGAATGTTTCATTATTCACAATGACATAGTACTGAACTCATACAAGTAGGTTCATCTGAATGTTTCATTATTCACAATGACATGGTACTAAACTCATACAAGTAGGTTCATCTGAATGTTTCATTATTCACAATGACATGGTACTGAACTCATACAAATAGGTTCATCTGAATGTTTCATTATTCACAATGACATGGCACTGAACTCATACAAGTAGGTTCATCTGAATGTTTCATTATTCACAATAAATGGTACTGAACTCATACAAGTAGGTTCATCTCAATGTTTCATTATTCACAATAAATGGTACTGAACTCATACAAGTAGGTTCATCTGAATGTTTCATTATTCACAATGACATGGTATTGAACTCATACAAGTAGGTTCATCTGAATGTTTCATTATTCACAATGACATGGTACTAAACTCATACAAGTAGGTTCATCTGAATGTTTCATTATTCACAATGACATGGTACTGAACTCATACAAGTAGGTTCATCTGAATGTTTCATTATTCACAATAAATGGTACTGAACTCATACAAGTAGGTTCATCTGAATCTTTCATTATTCACAATGACATGGTACTAAACTCATACAAGTAGGTTCATCTGAATGTTTCATTATTCACAATGACATGGTACTGAACTCATACAAGTAGGTTCATCTGAATGTTTCATTATTCACAATGACATAGTACTGAACTCATACAAGTAGGTTAACCTGAATGTTTCATTATTCACAATGACATGGTACTGAACTCATACAAGTAGGTTCACCTGAATGTTTCATTATTCACAATAACATGGTACTGAACTCATACAAGTAGGTTCATCTGAATGTTTCATTATTCACAATGACATGGTACTAAACTCATACAAGTAGGTTCATCTGAATGTTTCATTATTCACAATGACATGGTACTGAACTCATACAAGTAGGTTCATCTGAATGTTTCATTATTCACAATAAATGGTACTGAACTCATACAAGTAGGTTCATCTGAATGTTTCATTATTCACAATGACATGGTACTGAACTCATACAAGTAGGTTCATCTGAATGTTTCATTATTCACAATGACATGGTACTGAACTCATACAAGTAGGTTCATCTGAATGTTTCATTATTCACAATGACATAGTACTGAACTCATACAAGTAGGTTCACCTGAATGTTTCATTATTCACAATGACATGGTACTGAACTCATACAAGTAGGTTCATCTGAATGTTTCATTATTCACAATGACATAGTACTGAACTCATACAAGTAGGTTCATCTGAATGTTTCATTATTCACAATAAATGGTACTGAACTCATACAAGTAGGTTCATCTGAATGTTTCATTATTCACAATGACATGGTACTGAACACATACAAGTAGGTTCATCTGAATGTTTCATTATTCACAATGACATAGTACTGAACTCATACAAGTAGGTTCATCTGAATGTTTCATTATTCACAATGACATGGTACTGAACTCATACAAGTAGGTTCATCTGAATGTTTCATTATTCACAATGACATGGTACTGAACTCATACAAGTAGGTTCACCTGAATGTTTCATTATTCACAATAAATGGTACTGAACTCATACAAGTAGGTTCATCTGAATGTTTCATTATTCACAATGACATGATACTAAACTCATACAAGTAGGTTCATCTGAATGTTTCATTATTCACAATGACATGGTACTGAACTCATACAAGTAGGTTCATCTGAATGTTTCATTATTCACAATGACATGATACTAAACTCATACAAGTAGGTTCATCTGAATGTTTCATTATTCACAATGACATGGTACTGAACTCATACAAGTAGGTTCATCTGAATGTTTCATTATTCACAATGACATGGTACTGAACTCATACAAATAGGTTCATCTGAATGTTTCATTATTCACAATGACATGGTACTGAACTCATACAAGTAGGTTCATCTGAATGTTTCATTATTCACAATAAATGGTACTGAACTCATACAAGTAGGTTCATCTGAATGTTTCATTATTCACAATAAATGGTACTGAACTCATACAAGTAGGTTCATCTGAATGTTTCATTATTCACAATGACATGGTATTGAACTCATACAAGTAGGTTCATTTGAATGTTTCATTATTCACAATGACATGGTACTGAACTCATACAAGTAGGTTCACCTGAATGTTTCATTATTCACAATAACATGGTACTGAACTCATACAAGTAGGTTTATCTGAATGTTTCATTATTCACAATAACATGGTACTGAACTCATACAAGTAGGTTCATCTGAATGTTTCATTATTCACAATGACATGGTACTGAACTCATACAAGTAGGTTCATCTGAATGTTTCATTATTCACAATGACATGGTACTGAACTCATACAAGTAGGTTCATCTGAATGTTTCATTATTCACAATGACATAGTACTGAACTCATACAAGTAGGTTCATCTGAATGTTTCATTATTCACAATAAATGGTACTGAACTCATACAAGTAGGTTCATCTGAATGTTTCATTATTCACAATGACATGGTACTGAACTCATACAAGTAGGTTCATCTGAATGTTTCATTATTCACAATGACATGGTACTGAACTCATACAAGTAGGTTCATCTGAATGTTTCATTATTCACAATGACATAGTACTGAACTCATACAAGTAGGTTCATCTGAATGTTTCATTATTCACAATGACATGGTACTAAACTCATACAAGTAGGTTCATCTGAATGTTTCATTATTCACAATGACATGGTACTGAACTCATACAAATAGGTTCATCTGAATGTTTCATTATTCACAATGACATGGCACTGAACTCATACAAGTAGGTTCATCTGAATGTTTCATTATTCACAATAAATGGTACTGAACTCATACAAGTAGGTTCATCTCAATGTTTCATTATTCACAATAAATGGTACTGAACTCATACAAGTAGGTTCATCTGAATGTTTCATTATTCACAATGACATGGTATTGAACTCATACAAGTAGGTTCATCTGAATGTTTCATTATTCACAATGACATGGTACTAAACTCATACAAGTAGGTTCATCTGAATGTTTCATTATTCACAATGACATGGTACTGAACTCATACAAGTAGGTTCATCTGAATGTTTCATTATTCACAATAAATGGTACTGAACTCATACAAGTAGGTTCATCTGAATGTTTCATTATTCACAATGACATGGTACTAAACTCATACAAGTAGGTTCATCTGAATGTTTCATTATTCACAATTACATGGTACTGAACTCATACAAGTAGGTTCATCTGAATGTTTCATTATTCACAATGACATAGTACTGAACTCATACAAGTAGGTTAACCTGAATGTTTCATTATTCACAATGACATGGTACTGAACTCATACAAGTAGGTTCACCTGAATGTTTCATTATTCACAATAACATGGTACTGAACTCATACAAGTAGGTTCATCTGAATGTTTCATTATTCACAATGACATGGTACTAAACTCATACAAGTAGGTTCATCTGAATGTTTCATTATTCACAATGACATGGTACTGAACTCATACAAGTAGGTTCATCTGAATGTTTCATTATTCACAATGACATGGTACTGAACTCATACAAGTAGGTTCATCTGAATGTTTCATTATTCACAATGACATGGTACTAAACTCATACAAGTAGGTTCATCTGAATGTTTCATTATTCACAATGACATGGTACTGAACTCATACAAGTAGGTTCATCTGAATGTTTCATTATTCACAATGACATAGTACTGAACTCATACAAGTAGGTTCACCTGAATGTTTCATTATTCACAATGACATGGTACTGAACTCATACAAGTAGGTTCACCTGAATGTTTCATTATTCACAATAACATGGTACTGAACTCATACAAGTAGGTTTATCTGAATGTTTCATTATTCACAATAACATGGTACTGAACTCATACAAGTAGGTTCATCTGAATGTTTCATTATTCACAATGACATGGTACTGAACTCATACAAGTAGGTTCATCTGAATGTTTCATTATTCACAATGACATAGTACTGAACTCATACAAGTAGGTTCATCTGAATGTTTCATTATTCACAATGACATAGTACTGAACTCATACAAGTAGGTTCATCTGAATGTTTCATTATTCACAATAAATGGTACTGAACTCATACAAGTAGGTTCATCTGAATGTTTCATTATTCACAATGACATGGTACTGAACTCATACAAGTAGGTTCATCTGAATATTTCATTATTCACAATGACATGGTACTGAACTCATACAAGTAGGTTCATCTGAATGTTTCATTATTCACAATGACATAGTACTGAACTCATACAAGTAGGTTCATCTGAATGTTTCATTATTCACAATGACATAGTACTGAACTCATACAAGTAGGTTCATCTGAATGTTTCATTATTCACAATAAATGGTACTGAACTCATACAAGTAGGTTCATCTGAATGTTTCATTATTCACAATAAATGGTACTGAACTCATACAAGTAGGTTCATCTGAATGTTTCATTATTCACAATAAATGGTACTGAACTCATACAAGTAGGTTCATCTGAATGTTTCATTATTCACAATAAATGGTACTGAACTCATACAAGTAGGTTCATCTGAATGTTTCATTATTCACAATAACATGGTACTGAGCTCATACAAGTAGGTTCATCTGAATGTTTCATTATTCACAATGACATGGTACTGAACTCATACAAGTAGGTTCATCTGAATGTTTCATTATTCACAATAAATGGTACTGAACTCATACAAGTAGGTTCATCTGAATGTTTCATTATTCACAATAAATGGTACTGAACTCATACAAGTAGGTTCATCTGAATGTTTCATTATTCACAATGACATGGTATTGAACTCATACAAGTAGGTTCATCTGAATGTTTCATTATTCACAATGACATGGTACTAAACTCATACAAGTAGGTTCATCTGAATGTTTCATTATTCACAATGACATGGTACTGAACTCATACAAGTAGGTTCATCTGAATGTTTCATTATTCACAATAAATGGTACTGAACTCATACAAGTAGGTTCATCTGAATGTTTCATTATTCACAATGACATGGTACTAAACTCATACAAGTAGGTTCATCTGAATGTTTCATTATTCACAATGACATGGTACTGAACTCATACAAATAGGTTCATCTGAATGTTTCATTATTCACAATGACATGGTACTGAACTCATACAAGTAGGTTCATCTGAATGTTTCATTATTCACAATAAATGGTACTGAACTCATACAAGTAGGTTCATCTGAATGTTTCATTATTCACAATAAATGGTACTGAACTCATACAAGTAGGTTCATCTGAATGTTTCATTATTCACAATGACATGGTATTGAACTCATACAAGTAGGTTCATCTGAATGTTTCATTATTCACAATGACATGGTACTGAACTCATACAAGTAGGTTTATCTGAATGTTTCATTATTCACAATGACATAGTACTGAACTCATACAAGTAGGTTCATCTGAATGTTTCATTATTCACAATAAATGGTACTGAACTCATACAAGTAGGTTCATCTGAATGTTTCATTATTCACAATAAATGGTACTGAACTCATACAAGTAGGTTCATCTGAATGTTTCATTATTCACAATGACATGGTACTGAACTCATACAAGTAGGTTTATCTGAATGTTTCATTATTCACAATGACATAGTACTGAACTCATACAAGTAGGTTCATCTGAATGTTTCATTATTCACAATGACATGGTACTGAACTCATACAAGTAGGTTAACCTGAATGTTTCATTATTCACAATGACATGGTACTGAACTCATACAAGTAGGTTCACCTGAATGTTTCATTATTCACAATAACATGGTACTGAACTCATACAAGTAGGTTCATCTGAATGTTTCATTATTCACAATGACATGGTACTAAACTCATACAAGTAGGTTCATCTGAATGTTTCATTATTCACAATGACATGGTACTGAACTCATACAAGTAGGTTCATCTGAATGTTTCATTATTCACAATGACATGGTACTGAACTCATACAAGTAGGTTCATCTGAATGTTTCATTATTCACAATGACATGGTACTAAACTCATACAAGTAGGTTCATCTGAATGTTTCATTATTCACAATGACATGGTACTGAACTCATACAAGTAGGTTCATCTGAATGTTTCATTATTCACAATGACATAGTACTGAACTCATACAAGTAGGTTCACCTGAATGTTTCATTATTCACAATGACATGGTACTGAACTCATACAAGTAGGTTCACCTGAATGTTTCATTATTCACAATAACATGGTACTGAACTCATACAAGTAGGTTTATCTGAATGTTTCATTATTCACAATAACATGGTACTGAACTCATACAAGTAGGTTCATCTGAATGTTTCATTATTCACAATGACATGGTACTGAACTCATACAAGTAGGTTCATCTGAATGTTTCATTATTCACAATGACATAGTACTGAACTCATACAAGTAGGTTCATCTGAATGTTTCATTATTCACAATGACATAGTACTGAACTCATACAAGTAGGTTCATCTGAATGTTTCATTATTCACAATAAATGGTACTGAACTCATACAAGTAGGTTCATCTGAATGTTTCATTATTCACAATGACATGGTACTGAACTCATACAAGTAGGTTCATCTGAATATTTCATTATTCACAATGACATGGTACTGAACTCATACAAGTAGGTTCATCTGAATGTTTCATTATTCACAATGACATAGTACTGAACTCATACAAGTAGGTTCATCTGAATGTTTCATTATTCACAATGACATAGTACTGAACTCATACAAGTAGGTTCATCTGAATGTTTCATTATTCACAATAAATGGTACTGAACTCATACAAGTAGGTTCATCTGAATGTTTCATTATTCACAATAAATGGTACTGAACTCATACAAGTAGGTTCATCTGAATGTTTCATTATTCACAATAAATGGTACTGAACTCATACAAGTAGGTTCATCTGAATGTTTCATTATTCACAATAAATGGTACTGAACTCATACAAGTAGGTTCATCTGAATGTTTCATTATTCACAATAACATGGTACTGAGCTCATACAAGTAGGTTCATCTGAATGTTTCATTATTCACAATGACATGGTACTGAACTCATACAAGTAGGTTCATCTGAATGTTTCATTATTCACAATAAATGGTACTGAACTCATACAAGTAGGTTCATCTGAATGTTTCATTATTCACAATAAATGGTACTGAACTCATACAAGTAGGTTCATCTGAATGTTTCATTATTCACAATGACATGGTATTGAACTCATACAAGTAGGTTCATCTGAATGTTTCATTATTCACAATGACATGGTACTAAACTCATACAAGTAGGTTCATCTGAATGTTTCATTATTCACAATGACATGGTACTGAACTCATACAAGTAGGTTCATCTGAATGTTTCATTATTCACAATAAATGGTACTGAACTCATACAAGTAGGTTCATCTGAATGTTTCATTATTCACAATGACATGGTACTAAACTCATACAAGTAGGTTCATCTGAATGTTTCATTATTCACAATGACATGGTACTGAACTCATACAAATAGGTTCATCTGAATGTTTCATTATTCACAATGACATGGTACTGAACTCATACAAGTAGGTTCATCTGAATGTTTCATTATTCACAATAAATGGTACTGAACTCATACAAGTAGGTTCATCTGAATGTTTCATTATTCACAATAAATGGTACTGAACTCATACAAGTAGGTTCATCTGAATGTTTCATTATTCACAATGACATGGTATTGAACTCATACAAGTAGGTTCATCTGAATGTTTCATTATTCACAATAAATGGTACTGAACTCATACAAGTAGGTTCATCTGAATGTTTCATTATTCACAATGACATGGTACTGAACTCATACAAGTAGGTTTATCTGAATGTTTCATTATTCACAATGACATAGTACTGAACTCATACAAGTAGGTTCATCTGAATGTTTCATTATTCACAATGACATGGTACTGAACTCATACAAGTAGGTTCACCTGAATGTTTCATTATTCACAAGAGGTAACACTGCTTCTTATTAAAGAATAAAAAATATCTTTCATTAGTAACCTGAACTTTGAAAGACTAAAACATCTTCCATTCTTATCCATGGATGATAAGAATCTATATTGAGTAAATATGTAGTCAGTATAGATTCTAATTATCCATGGATAAGGTTTGTTAAGATTGTTATGCAATGTTTATTCCACATCACTTTAGAAACACTGAGGTATAGATATATATATATATATATATTTATCAAATGACTTTGAGACTTGTGAAAACCAGATATGATTCATACATATAATTAAATCAAGTCATCTTACCTTTCAGGAACATATTTCCATGTTGAGTTTTCTCTCATGTTGTCAGCAACAACATGACTAAAAATTTTAAATGTTTGGAACTTGAGTGCTACATGTATTTTCCACGTTGTGTTCTGTTGTGTCTCATTGTCTGTTATTTTGATGTTTGAAACTTGAGAGCTACATATATTATCCCTATGGTGTTCTGTTGTGTCTCATTGTCTGTTATTTTGATGTTTGAAACTTGAGAGGTACATATATTATCCCCATGGTGTTCTGTTGTGTCTCATTGTCTGTTATTTTGATGTTTGAAACTTGAGAGCTACATATATTATCCCCATGATGTTTTGTTCTGTCTGTGTTTATTGGTGTTTTATGATGTGCTTGTTTTGTGTGTTTCCTCTTTATTAGAGCTGTACATTTCTGCAGATTTTACTCATTCAGCCTTGGTTATCACATCACTTGATTATTTGTTAATATTCTAATTTATTTTGTTATTTTACAAATGATTCATTTCCCTAACATACACTGCTGACCTTGAATCTCTTTTTTTTTTTTATATCTATTTGGGTATAAGAATTACACTAAGCTACACGGCAAGTCCTTTCCTTATGTATTACTTATGGACATGACCCTGTTAGGCAATCCAGAAAATAACAACTTTTTCTCTTTACTTTCTCTATTTTCGTGTCATGGAGTAAGAACATATGGTCTGCTTGGCTATCTTACGTGTCATGGAATAAGAACATATGGTCTGATTGGCTACCTTAACCCAACAACAACTTTTTTTCCTTTTTAAGAAGACTGTTCTTTCAGTCTCTCTGAAATTGATGTAAATCACTTGTTTATCTGTTGAATTCTTGGTGTTTGGATGTTTCAGTTCTCCAGTTTGAGTTATGATATTTGGATGTTCCAGTGCTCCAGTTTGAGTAATGATATTTGGATGTTCCAGTGCTCCAGTTTGAGTAATGATATTTGGATGTTCCAGTGCTCCAGTTTGAGTTATAATATTTGGATGTTCCAGTGCTCCAGTTTGAGTTATGATATTTGGATGTTCCAGTGCTCCAGTTCGAGTTATGATATTTGGATGTTCCAGTGCTCCAGTTCGAGTTATGATATTTGGATGTTCCAGTGCTCCAGTTCGAGTTATGATATTTTTCTCCTCCACCTACTTTCCAGTTTCATTTCCTCTTTAGTTCAGTCAAGTTTATATACAAGTTTTGGATCTGAAACTACTGGACGTTTTACAGAAACATTCTGTTAGAATATTTTAATGTGTTTACTGGGTTTTAACTCCTATTTTGTTCTAGTTTCTGAACAGTCAGGAGATTGTTGGCCAGTGTTATAACTTACCCTCTAT
The DNA here is from genome assembly GCF_004210375.1 of Tachypleus tridentatus. NCBI lineage: Eukaryota > Metazoa > Arthropoda > Merostomata > Xiphosura > Limulidae > Tachypleus > Tachypleus tridentatus. The sequence continues at coordinate 3,165,124 of NC_134837.1, read as the reverse complement.
AAATCATTACCTGGACTTTCCAGATGGAGAACATAAGGATTGTACAGAACTTCCTTGGATATCAAAATGGCTGTCTTTACATTCTTGTTCAACCTTCTTCTCAATAATTTTTGTTGTTACTGCCTACGAATTGTTTATCAGTCCATAACTTTCTCTTTACATCTGGCATCAGCTTTTTATGTCTTCACATACATAGAGTTTTTCTGGTTTTCATCACACTATAGGTATCAGTTTTCATGATTATGTCTACACACTCTAGGTATCAGTTTTCATGATTATGTCTTCACACTCTAGGTATCAGTTTTCATGATTATGTCTTCACACTCTAGGTATCAGTTTTCATGATTATGTCTTCACACTCTGGGTATCAGTTTTCATGATTATGTCTTCACACTCTGGGTATCAGTTTTCATGACATTGCTCCACACACAATTCACCTATAACGTAGATTCTACCAGCTAGATTGCCTACAAGTCCAGGTCTTAGCTTGTAATTTCTAAATATTTGGTGGGTTAGGTAAACACACTTTCTGGTATTAAGATACACCTACCTCTGTTTGCCTATGGTTTGCTCTTTGGTTTAGGGATGATGTCTTCTCTTTACAAGACAGTTTTGTTGCAATCATGTGATGTATTTTGTGAGTGATCTGACATTCAGTATTACTGTACTTCAGACTCATTATATCATAAAACTTCCTCTCTTGAACTACTCTCTCACTTCACTCTTGTCTCAGTTGGGAGTTTAGTTTTGTAGGTTTTCTCCTATTCTGCCTCATCCAGATCTATAGGCTTTTGCAGAAGCTTCTTTAAAGTTCTAAATCACAAAATCAACATTTAGGACCTTTTGCAGTTCAGCAGATCAGTCAGGAGTTCATATCCATGCTACACCACAATAAATCAACACTGGTGAACAAACTCTGTCTTCAAGCCTTTATCTTACTGTGGTGTCTTCATCTTTGGGTCCAGCCACATATACATCTTTGTACCTCCTATTATTTCAGGTGTTATGCACATTCCTTCTACAGATTGTTGTTTCTCCCTACAGTGTATACCCTGCACCCTTCAGTGATTCTGCCAACAGTTTCTACATTCTATGATCCATTCCTTTACAAGTGCAGTAGCCACATTCTATTTCACTAGCATCCTCCTTCCGACACAACTTCACCAGTAGAGTACGATTTCAGTCCTGGGAAAATCTTCTTCCCTAGGCCAAACCTCTTGATTCTATCTTACTGGTCAATCCCTAGGCCAAACCTCTTGTTCTATCTTACTGGTCAATCCGTAGGCCAAACCTCTTGATTCTCTCTTACTGGTCAATCCCTAGGCCAAATCTCTTGATTCTCTCTTACTGGTCAATCCCTAGGCCAAATCTCTTGATTCTCTCTTACTGGTCAATCCCTAGGCCAAATCTCTTGATTCTCTCTTACTGGTCAATCCCTAGGCCAAATCTCTTGATTCTCTCTTACTGGTCAATCCCTAGGCCACACCTCTCGATTCTCTCTTACTGGTCAATCCCTAGGCCACACCTCTCGATTCTCTCTTACTGGTCAATCCCTAGGCCAAACCTCTCGATTATCTCTTACTGGTCAATCCCTAGGCCAAACCTCTCGATTATCTCTTACTGGTCAATCCCTAGGCCAAACCTCTTGATTCTCTCTTACTGGTCAATCCCTAGGCAAAACCTCTTGATTCTCTTTTACTGGTCAATCCCTAGGCCAAACCTCTTAATTCTCTCTTACTGGTCAATCCCAAGGCCAAATCTCTTGATTCTCTCTTACTGGTCAATCCCTAGGCCAAACCTCTTGATTCTCTCTTACTGGTCAATCACTAGGCCAAATCTCTTTATTCTTTCTTACTGGTCAATCTCAGTATGTCTAGTTCCCTTCACTGCCTTGTAAAGACCAACTTGGCTGTAGTTGGACATGAGCCTTAACAGAGCCACTTTACTTATTTGAACGTATCTTTAAAGCCAGCCAGAATCACTATGTATCATAAGTGTTGTCTTTGGCAATTATAAGGTTTCAACATTAAAGAATTATGAGCAAATGTGTTGCCACTTTCAACAGGAATTTTTTTCTGAAATGTCTGTTTACGTGGAAGTGTCACTGTTTATTTTGTGTTACCTACTTAAGACTTGATCATATGTAGAAGATAATAATGTGGTCACTTGAGGTCTGCTGTTCATGTTATTTAACCTCCTTAAGACTAAATAACATGTGGAAAATAATAATATAGTCACTTGAGGGCTGCTATTTATGCTACGGTACCTACTTAAAAATAGATAACATGTAGAAGATGATAATAAAAATACGGTCACTTCAGGCCTTCTGTTCATGTCACAGTACCTACTTAAGACTACATAGCATTTGGAAGATAATAATATAGTCACATCAGGCCTGCTCTGGTACCTACTTAATACTAGATGGGTCATTCCATGTCAAATCATCCAGGGGGCTGCTGGTGATCCCCACAGAATGCCTTGAAAAAATTCACATGTACTCTTCTACACATATAATGAAAAATTGCCAAAGATTAGATCAATATCTTTAATAGTTTCTGATTTACAGCCCTGTAAAATTTAAGTAATTTTTTATTTTTTTTTATTTTTGGCAAATTCATTTTCTGGCAACTTTGGCTGCTTAAAGCTACAAGAATAATGGTGGTAGAAGGCTGAAATTTGCTGCACTTACTGCTTTAATCTCACAGAATTCAAAAATGGTCTCAAACCAAGTTTATCTCTCTCAGGATTTTCATAGTGAGGCTGTAAAATCACCTGAAAACCCAAAATCATAAAAAAACATCGGTTTATGTAATGAGCCATTGCTCTAAGACTTAATAGGATACAAAGCTGAATTTTTGTTTCTAATTTCCTATAACATATCAGTTGATAAATCAGCAATTGTTGTAGTTAAAAGTCTGTTAGATCTCCTGTAAAAAAATTTAGCTGCATGTAACTTTTTATGATTTAGCTAAAAATAGCCCTACTTCAGGCCACAGTTTGACCATGTCACCAGTTATTCAGCCTTTTCAGATTTTTTCCCATATATTCTTACACCTCTGAATATGATCTACAAAAAAATCAGGATGGTGTTCAACCTACTTTTTGAGTTATAATTTTTTAAAGTATCCTCTGACCATACGTTTTTTTTAAAAAAACAAATGAAATTAAGGTGTGTTACTGTGTGCAGATATATCCATACAATTTTGAAAAATACCTGTCAGAATTTTATGAATCCCACTGAAATATTCTAACCAGCCTTTCACAAAGTTAAATGATGAAGTTGTAAGAAACAAGAAAGAATTAATTCATTTCTGAACAAGTTTATTGGCATAACTAGTTAGATCACATGGCAATGCAAATATATCGTGTATGCATTACAGTTATGCAGATATGGCTGAGTTTAAGATTCATAATATAATAAATACAAAGGTAAATCAGACACAAACAGCACAGTGCTACAACAGTGGATAACTGAGAAAGAATATAGTCACACCAAACTGCAATAATTGTGACAATGAAATATTTCAAAAACTGCTTTGGTGATAAATTAGCCTTAACAACATCAAATAAACATTGCTTTGTTCAAACAGCTTGAATAAATTTCTGAAATTTGAGTTTGATTATGTTGAGATCACTTTGACTTAGAACATAGTGGCGAGCACTAGTGCCTTGCATGGTAGGTGCACTTACCAAACAAAGAATATGTTGGAAAGGAATCCAGCTTTCATCTTTACGTGACCTTGCAGGCCATGAGAACAGTTTGTTTCGTGATTTCTTCATAAATGACACCAACACAACGGAATGTTCATCTGATCTATCTTTTACGTTTCCCATATACCATTCATGATCGTATAAGCATGCCACATATTTCCCTGGCTGATAATTGTCATTGCTATCGTCAGACCCTATTTGAGCTGCTGTAGCATCACTTTCACTGCTACTACCAACAGTTACAACTGTGTACACATCATCATCTGATAACCTTCTCATATAGAATGTGTTGGTAGAATAA